>NC_084886.1:17072653-17372653 GCF_958979055.1 Alnus glutinosa
TGATACTGGAGAGCCCGCAGAAGCAGAAGTTCCAGTATGCCATCAAATTGGACTTCGTCACGACCAATAATGAGGTAGAATACGAAGTGGTATTGGTGGGCCTAGCAATTGCGCGGGAAGTAGGGGCCCTCGATGTCGAAATCCGGAGCGATTCACAAGTGGTCGTTGGCCAGATCTCGGGAGAATTTTCCACACAAGGAGACCGACTGGCCAAATACTTGGAAAAGGTGCATGACCTACAATCTAGTTTCAGGACCATGACGGTCACAAAGATCCCTCGCGAAAGAAATGTTCAAGCGGATGCCCTGGCTAGGGCTGGTTCCGCGACCTACCAATAAATTGCAAAAATGAAGCGGCAAGTGCTGGTTCAGCCCAACCCATCGATTGACAAGAGTCAATGTGTGTTGCAGGTGGCCCGAGAGAGGGAACCCGAACCCGAATGGGCCTCGGACGTAATTAGATACTTAAGAAGTGGGGAGCTACCCAGTCATAAAGAGCAGGCCCATAAAGTGAAACTACAGGCTGCACGCTACACAATGGTGGACGACGTACTGTATAGAAGGGGATACTCACACCCACTACTGAAGTGTCTCTCAGCTCCGGAGGCCAACTATGTGCTAAGGGAAATTCATGAAGGAGTTTGCGGGAACCACTCGGGGGGAAGAATGCTGGCCATTAAGGCGGTGAGAGCCGGGTATTACTGGCCCACGATGACGCAGGACTCGATGGAGTTCGTCCGGAGGTGCGATAAATGTCAGCGGTTTGCCCGGGTAATGAAGAACCCGCCCGAGAGACTCACGTCGGTCTTGTCACCTTGGCCGTTCTCTAAGTGGTGGGTGGACTTGGTCGGTCCGATGCCTTGTGGGAAGGGGAAAAAAAGGTTTTTGGTGGTGGCCGTTGACTACTTCACAAAGTGGGAGGAGGCTGAAGCCCTAGCAACCGTCACCGCCAACAATGTCATAAGTTTCCTCTGGAGGTCGGTCATCTGTCGATTCGGAATTCCTTACTCTATCGTGTCGGATAATGGTGCCCAATTTGACAGAAAACCGTTTCGTATCTGGTGCACTGAACTCGGCATCCGGAACCATTACTCGACGCCTATGTACCCCAAGTCCAATGGCCAGGTGGAGGCTACCAACAAGACCCTGTTGGCCACATTGAAGAAGAAGTTGGATAGGCGAAAGGGGCTATGGGTTGAGTATGTCCCTGAAGTTTTATGGTCATATCGCACCACAGCTAGAACCCCAACCGGAGAAACCCCATTCTCACTGGCATACGGAACCGAAGCGGTGATACCGGTGGAGATTGGGTCCCCGAGCCACAGAGTCCAACACTACGATCCGACCCAGAACGGTGAAGGGATTAGCGCATGCCTGGATTTGTTGCAGGAACGGAGGGACAATGCGCAGGCGGTGCACGAAGCTTATTGAGCTCGGGTGGCCAGATACTACAACAAGACGGTTGATCCGAAGAAGTTCAAAGTCGGGGATTGGGTGCTGAGGAAGCTGAACATAATGATGAGGGATCTGGTCGAAGGGAAGTTCAACGCCAAGTGGGAGGGACCGTACCGAGTAGTCAAATGCCACAGCAGAGGAGCCTATCACTTGGAGTCCAGGGAGGGCAAGCCAGTCCCAAGGGCGTGGAATGCAAAACACTTGAAGAAATACTACATGTAATTCCAGTTGAATTCCCTTTGTTTTCTTTTTGTAAGCACAGATGTTTTGAATGGAATGTCTGAAGATACAAAAAATCAAGTGCGAATGAAGTTAAAAGATTTTTGGTTACCCTCACTCGGTTAGGGGGGGTAACTTGGCATAAAATTTTTTTCTTATCCTCCCTCGGATAGGGGGGGTAAGTTAAAAGCTTTTCGGTTACCCTCACTCGGATAGGGGGGTAACTTGGCATAAAATTTTTTCTTATCCTCCCTCGGATAGGGGGGGTAAGTTAAAAGCTTTTCGGTTGCCCTCACTCAAGAAGGGAGTAGCTTACTGTAAAAGAAAAAACTAAGGCAATACAACAGCTATTGCCTTAGTTCTTTAGGGGGGAAGATGGGTGGTAAGACCCCTGGTAGGAACCGGCATCAACCAGTAACTCAGGTAATGCAATGAAACCGGCACTAAAATACTTCCCTGTTCTCGGCAGTCAAAAAAGAAGAGATAAAGGAAAGAAACTTCTTTGTTCTCAGCAATCTCAGAATGAAGGGAGGCAATGAAATCTATGAATTTAATTTGCTCAAAAGAAAATAATACAAAGCAAAAAAAAAAACAAACAAACAAAATGCACGTCTACAAGCCGCTGGGATGGTCGTTTCCCGAGTCGTCATCCCGGCTGGGTTCTCCGGCCGAGACGTCCTCTGGATTTGGAGCGTCTTTGCTCCAGTCGGCAACGTCGGGGAAATACTCGATGCCGAGATCCATCAGCTTGGAATAACAAGAACTCGGAAGCGACAAGAAGTCGGAACTCACGCTCTCATAAAACACTTGCAGCTGACCCGAGCGGAGAACTAGAGCTCGAAAATTCTCGAACCCAATGTGAAAGCCGAATGCCCAGGCTTTGGTTCGAAGCCAAGGGACGAAAGACAACTGCTCGGTGAGTCTCCTAACTCTAGCCTTGTAATGACGGTACTTCCTCTGAATCCGTTGGTACCGACCTTCCGTCCCCTCCAGTTTCTCGAGAGCGGATTCTCTCTCGGCAACGACTTGATCTCTGTCGGCTTCGGCAAGCTCTCTCTCGGAAACGGCTTTCCCCAAAGCTTCTGACACTTTTGCTTTCTCAGCCGATATGCGGCCGTTATCGCTCATAGCTTGGTCTTTGTCAGCTAAGGCCGCGTCCCTCTCAACGAAAGCTGCGTTCTTTGCCACAAGAGCCGCATCCCTTTGAGCTAGGGCCGCGTCTCTCTCGGCGAGAGCAGTGATCCTAGCGGCCAGGGCCGCATCCCTCTCAGCCAAAGCCGCATCCTTCTCGACGACTAAGGCTTCCTTAGCAAGGACCACCGAGTTAAGGTCCGCGACAAGGGTCAACTTCTCGTCCCTCATAGAACTCAGTTCCCTAGAAAGGCGCTCCACTTCGGGATGGGCGCTGACTGGCTCGGTGGGTGATGGTGCCCAACCGGCGTTGGGATCTATCTCATCCCCCCAACCTCGGGGTTAAAGTCGGGAACACGGACGGTGCTAGCCTCGGGAACTCTGGCCCTGGCCTGAAGAACCCGGTATCTCTCCTTCAAGTCGGCTAGTTCTTGGGTCAGGATGGCAATGACCTCGTCCTGAGACACCACAGTGCGCTCGAGCCGGCTGATCTTGGGACGTAAAACGGTTTCTATGTCGGGGTTGGCGCACATGTGTTCCAGAAAGTTAGACCAGGCTGCGACGGATCGAAGAGAATCCTGGATCAAAGAAAAAGGTGAGAAACGGCCAAGAAAAAAAGAAGTAAGAAAAGAAGAAAGACAACAAAAGGAGGGTACCGCTATTTGGGACTCAATCATGCCCTGGGCGAACTTGAAAGGCGTGGTCCTACCGATGTCTTGAAAGAGACTGTCGGGAAGAACAGAGGCCAACGCTTCCAGAGGGTCGCCGAGCAGACGGGTGCCTAAGAAGTCAAACCCGGCCTCCGAAGTGCTCGGGACAGGAGCTTCTCTCGAAGGCCCGTCCGCAGCAGCACTTGCACTCGGATCAAGGGACGTGCGTTGCTCAGGCCCTTCGCCTTCGGGATCAACCTCAGCACCCGAGGTCATGTCTTCCGCTCGGATGTCAGGGGAGAGGACCTCGAGCTCCTCGGCGGTCTCCTCCCTGGCATCGGGTGTGGGCGGAGATTCTTGGGAGGGCTCGCTCCCTAGTCGAGTCTCGCCGGTCGGGCTTAAGGGAGAAAGGGGCTCACCCGGCCAGGTAAACTCCGGGAGACCGAAGTCTTGGGCTGCGAGGGAGATCTCGTTGAGTAAGAAGTCATCCCCCTCTTCCACATTGGGTCTCTTGGAGGCCCCGCCTTCCCGAAGATGGTCGGCCTTGCGCTTGGTCCCGACACCCTTGCGAGGGCATGCTGTACCAAGGTGGGTGGTTGGACGGACCTCGGGACCGGAACTCCGGTCGGGGACCTTTGGCAGGGTGGCATCCCTTTGAACCTCGGCACCCGGTGCTTCCTCTCGGCATCCCTCATTTGCTTCCCCCACCGAGTCTACCCTCGGTTCTGAAGGGGAATCCGGTATGCTCATTTCTATCACCACTCCCCCAGCCTCTCGGAATAAGGGAACCTCGGCATCGACAACAATTGGGGCATCGTGCCCCCGAGTCTGGGGAGTTTCTCGCGTCCTCTTTTCCCGAGGGGGAGAAGCGGCACGTGCGGCCGCACGGGTACCTTCAACGCCGGTGGCCCGCGAATGGGGTTCCCGGGCCCGCGATGCCCCTTTCTGAGCAACTGGCGGGATGGGTGCCGTTGGGGCCTTGCTCTTCGTAAACTTGGGCCTCCCGGCCCGATCTAGCGGGACCTTATTCTCGGGAATCTTGTAGCCCAGGTGGTCGTTCAATGACTTGGCGGTGACGATCACGTCGAAGTCATTCTCCACTTTGTGGTGCCGGTTACAAAAGTCGATCATCCGGGCAACCTCCTCCTGTTCGGCATCGGAGATCTCGGGTGGGTTCGCCAGATTACCGTCTAGAGCCTTCCATTCCCGGCTAATCCTTTGAGACCCAGTGACCTCCATTGACCGAGGGCATTCCCACTCGCTGGACACCCGAAAAATTTGCTTCTCCCAGTCTTTGTTATTAGAATAGATGGGTTTCAGGAAAATGAATGATGGACCTTGTCGGGTCCGCAGCTTTACGACCCCCTCGGCATCCATAGCCGGCCGGTATACATTCAAAAACTGCGGAATCGACATCCGAGACCCGATCACAGTTCTCCAAAGTATGAATGACGCGAAGAGATACCTCCACGAATTCGGAAAAATCTGACTTGGAGCAACTTTCAAGTGGAGCAGAAATTCTCGGGCAATGTCGGGAAATGGGAGCCTCAAACCCGCCATGAACATCCTCTCAAAGAGGGTAATGTCACCGCCCGGGATACCCAACGCCGACGGTTCCTGGAAATGCAGACGGACCGAGTTGCCGATATCGTAGTTTGTACGCAAGATCCATTCGCTCTGCACGGAGAAGAGGGAGACATGACTGTTCTCGAGAGGGGTGAGCACTGCGGGGAGGTCCCCGAGAGCGGCCTCTTCGTGTTGCTCAACTATGTTCTCGGCGGCCACACGGACAGGCGCCGATGAGGTGCTAGCTTTGCTCTTACGAGTCATACTGGAGGGGTGTTTAGAACGCCGGGGAAGGAACGGGAAGAACAAAAAAGGGGAAGGAGAAAGGTAAAAAGAACGGAAACAACGAGCGAAATGAAAAATGAAGGAGAGGGAAAGGCTTTTTATAGGACTCGCAGTGACCGGGAGTTGCCGGTGCCCGCAACCTGGAAGCCCAAGCGGACCATAGGGGGGAAACAGTTCCCACAACCGGAAATCCAATCGACTCAGTTACTAGATTTCGTTTGGGTTTCAAGGCGACAGCAATAGTTGCCCTTCCAGACGCGGCAGTCGATGCGTCAGGCGCTTTAAATGCTGACGGCGTGGCGGCAAAAGCCTAAAAATTCAAATTCAAATTCAAAAATAATAATAGCGCGCCCTCCTTCCTCGGTGGGCATGCTTCAACAAGGCCGGGGTGTTCAGCCTCTCGGTGTCGGTGGACGAAGTCATCATAAAAATGGGGGAGGGGCTTAAACTCTTTCGTCCCATGTCATGAGACAAAAGACTTGGGGGGTAACTGTTGATAAAATAACCTTCCCGAGAGGGGGGGTTCCGACCGAGCGGGAGGTGTCGGATACACCGCTGCCGATGAGGCCTCCTTTTTAGGATGGTGAGGTCCCGACCAGGGGAGTCCGAGCAGTAGGTGTCGGGTGCTCCGTTAACCGACAAGTGGTAATGATGACGATACCGATAAAGGAGAGCGATTAGGTGGCTGAATCCCCGAAGATCTGGGATTTCCCGAAGTCTCATGCTTCGTCATTAAAGAACCCACATGCCCATCGCTGACAAGAGTGTACTTAGGACCTGTTCACACACAGGAAGTCACTGTTCCCTAAAAACCGGGATATTCCTACCTAACCTTGAGGGCAGCTGCCTATAAATAGCAAAATCCAGGTATTAAGTTTGGTTGGATACAAGTTCTGAACTCTCCCTCTCACTCTTGCTCTCTCACTAAAAATATACTTCATCTAATTTGGGCGTCAGAGGAGGACCGCTGGGGAAACCCACCGCGTGTTTTTGTCTTTGCAGGTTCAGTCGGACAAGTCTACCTGCGGCAGCTCCTGCTTCACCGGCCGAAATTAGCATCAACAAAGGCAACGGCACAAACTTTAATTCGGCAAAGGCACTGCCTCGGTTAAGGCCTAACCCATCACCTTTAAAGAAGGTTCTTGGCATTTAACGATGAAGCTCCATAGCTTAGTGGAGTTTCTATTGAAATACAACATTATCAAATCGGTGGATCTTTTAAGCCCCCAAATCTAAAGAAAGGGCACGATTCCCGACGAAATGGCTGAAGTTTGCCCATACAAGGAAATGTTCTCGCTTGCTCTTTGGCTTTCCATTGGTTATATTCATGAGAGCTGATAGATGGGACGGTTTCGTCTCTCATCACCTTTTTTTTTTTTTTTTTTTTTTTTTTTTTTTTTTTAATTTAAAAATCAAAAGGAAAGATAAGAGACCCTTTTTCGTTCCCTACAAATCATTTTCCTGTATTCGTTGATAAGTTGCGAAGAGATTACCTATACATAGTCTTTTAACCATCCCAACAAATAAGTGACAAAAAAAAAAACCTCACCCAACCCGAAAAAAATAAAAAAAAAATAATAAATAATAATGATGACACTAGTTCGTAGATGTGGCTGTTAATAAATAATAAATGAATTCATTGTCCGTTAATAAAATGGATAAGTTTTAAACAAAAGGACTTTCGATAGACTCCAAAAATGTTACTGAGCGTATTATTTTGTTGTGTCAACTCCATCTCTTTTTTTTTTTTTTTCTTTTTTTTTTTTTAATGAATTAAAGCTTTATAACCAAACCAAAAGAAACACACCCCTCCAATAAAAACTGGAACACATCTAAAAACACAAAAACTGCTACAAACCAGCAGAACTTCCAACAGAAAAACAAGCAACAGAAACTAAAGCTTCAACATACAAAAAACCAACGTACACAACCAAAGGAAAGAAAATAACAGCTATTTCCTAAACCTTTCAACTTCAACTAAAGACAGTTGGCGAAAAAACAACACGAAGGGACTTGGACTTGTATTCCTCTACTCCTCAACACCGGCCAGATTAGTTCCGTATCACCAATGTCAGCAGCCCAGCCTCAATTGTCAACAACTAACCGGTTTCAGCCCCACTTGAAGACAGCAGCATATGTAAACTCTAACGATGCACAAGAGGTATGTGGTTAGACAGATTTTTAAACCTTCCTTTGGACAAAGGTATGTGTCAACTTCAATCATTATATATATTTGTCAATATATGGGGAATACATGGAATCTTTCTTCCTTTCTTGCTTTGCAAAAGCACAATGTGTTGCATATAGGACTACTTCTTACCTCCAAATGCCGTCATCATTCAATCAATAAATATCTTTTGTCCAAAGTTATTTCAAGGGTTAGAATGGTACTAATCCTTAATTAAGATGAAGACTTTTGATAATTGTTCTTTATATGTATGTCTTACATAAGAAGAATGGCTATCTATTTTTCTATTGTTCGTTGTTTTTTGTTGCTATCGAATTGATAGTTGACTTCACATGCCATTGGAAGAGGAGGAGGTTCGGAGGGAGAATCAATGGACATTTGGGCGAGGATCTAAAATGAGAACATCTATTCTTTCATGGCTTATGTTTCTCGATCTATATATATATATTGTGATGAGAAAAGGGGGTGTTGATTCTACCTATCGATCTAAGACTTCTTAATTAAGACATTAAGGCTCTAGTAACGAATTTTGGTCGTCACTAAAACCATATTTCTTGTATTTAATTTCCAAGTACAATTAATCTAGAGATAGACTACTACTCTCGTTTCTTTTTTAACAAATATTTCTTATTGAGAATCTCAACGAATACAAATCAAAACATCTCTGAGAACAAAATTAGAGACTATAAAGTTTTCTGTTTACAATATCATAAATAAATGGAGAAATTTCTTCTACTCACACGTAATCTATAACACAATAGGCCGCTTTTTTAGCGAACTGGTATGCAGTAGAGTTAGCATCCCGCTTCACAAAAACCACCTAAAAAGATCGAAATGATTGTAGAACACTTTTTATGCCCTCCACAAAATAACCATACCTGCTTGAATTTGGATGTGCCTCATTAAGCTCCTTAACAATTTGCTTGGAATCTCCCTCTAAAATTACGTCAAATATGCCCATCTCTTTGCACAAATTAGCAGCTACCCTTCCTGCCCATGCTCTCGTTTCTCTTCAACGACAACATTATAATTTCAAAGAAAAGTAGTAAAAAGACAGATTTCACCAACTCTCAAATTTCTTATAACTTTTCAAAAAAAAAAAAAAAGTGTAATTTCGATATTACAAAAATTCATACTTCTCAACATATTTTCTCCCATCTAGACAGAAAAAACTAATTGAAATTCCTCCTTCTTCTTCTTCTTTCTTTTTTTTTTTTTTTTTTTTTGGTCTCTTTGTTTTCGTTCTTTTTCATGTGTAGATTGCCACCAAAACAATCAGAAAAAAGGTTGACTCTGGACCACCGACACAAATCCTATGCGTACGTTTAGGTTTATCACTTTGCTTTCCCATTTGCGCCAATCAAAATCAAGTTTAGTGCTAATGTTTTTTATTGACTTTCCAAATATGATTACCCCATTTTTCTAATATTTTATCTTTTTATTTTATTTTTAAGTAATGTTTATCTGATCTCGTGATTTTCGTTGAACCTGATGTCGGTTTAGAAGTTGCTGACAAGAGCTGACATCTCAATGAAATATCTGAGTATTACGTTAAAAAAAAAAAAAAAAAATTAGTCATTTGGTCGAAAGACTTTTGTACAATTGACTTTAGAGAGATGACATTCCAGAACTAATGCATTGTCTTATTTTCTAATCATTATTTTTAAATTTGATTTATCAGAGTGTCTGTATCTCAAAAGATTACGTTCATTTTTAAAATGTAATTATTTAATTAATAATATATTATTGTTTTTTATGTATGGGATCAAACAACAAATGAAATATTTTAATTAAAAATAAAGATGAAGGTTTGAATTCTAAAACTATATTATAATACCATGTTAAATCATTACTTATTTCAAAAATTTAAACTTGTAAAAAATAATAAATTTAATCATTTAATACTATAATAATAATAATAATATTTGTGCTAATTAACTTGCCATTTGAGATAGCAACAGAAATATTCAAGCTCATTTAATTACATAGAGCTTCATTTATATTTTTCTATACCCTGTATGATTGGATTCACATTTCATTTGCCCGTATATATAGTGCAAATATTTTAAATATTGAGAATATATAGATAGAGTACGTTTTGACGATTTATTGGCTCATTAATTAAATTCTCTCTTTCTCTAACAAACTTCCACAGGCCAGCAAAATGGCCGGGTGTAAATTAATTATTGAATTTCACATCACAAGAAAAGAAAGGGGTCTTAATTCAAGCATGCATGCTTGAATGGACCGTGCAACTGTGAGTATTTCTGCTAGGAGACTTTAGTCTCTGCAAAAGCCTTGCTAAAATTCCACACAATTGAATTCAACAAGTTAAGGTATAATTAATGCTAGCTTGGAAAAATGGGTTAGAAAGGGAGGAAAATTGTACTAAAAATTGAGATTCTAAGTTCCAAATTTCTAACCTAAGAGTAAAAGGGAGGTTGGTCACATATATATATATACCCACGTGCCGATGGAGTCGGAAAATTTATATACCCACTTACAGGAATAAGTAGTAATTTAACTGGTAAAATATATATACCTAGGGTGAAGTCGGGAAATGGCTGCACAAGTGGATTATCAAAGTTGGTGACCTGCTCATTCATTCAGGTCAATGATGGGTTTACATTCAAAACACTGCTTAGCTCTTGCCTTCAAATGAAAGCAAATTAGTCCAACTCATTGTTGAATAAGCAAATCCAAGTTGTAATATTAAATGTTTTTCTGAAACTTTCAGAGCCATATATTTACCTCGTCAATTAATGCATGCAAAAATAAATACAACAACCTGCAGCAGCTACTTCATTTCAGCCGTCGGATCATAATCTCACTCTGAAATTCGATATCCCAACAACCATCAATTATATTTTTATGATAATTAATTCATAAAAATCTCTAATCGTAAAAGCCCTTGCATGTGGATATATATTCAATCAACCAACCATCCATCCATGATCCTTAACACCTTTAACAGATTCCCGACCCGGCCCTACTGGGGGTCCACTGCTTTTGCAAAATACTAAAGTCGATTAAGACAATGCATCTAATCACTGAAAATTGAAAAATCAGCCAACGAAATCCGTTTCCCAATTCATTATTGAAAGGGCCGGCATTTAGAAGATGACTTTAACCAAATTTACTTCTACCAATTAAGACAATATCTTAATTTGTTTAGTAATCCCAGAGCTTGGAAAAACTACAATTTAGGGCCACCAATATATATATATTATAATTAATGAGTTGAATAATCCTTCCTTGAACCAATATTATAATAAATAAAACTGGGAAAAACCGTGTTTCTGGTAAGATCAGCTATAGCTAGCTACCAAATTCCTTTCCTACTTTCCTTTTACCATGCATATGATATGCATGCCAGTGCATTGCCATGAACGACCACGCAAGAGAAGATTAATAGCATATAAAATATACAAAGAGGGATAAGTGAGAACATTCTTCTTAATTACCTTCTTAATCAATCAAGTCGAATTAAAATATAAAACGTACTGTACTCTACCTACAACATCATTTCCCAAAAAAACAAAAACAAAAAAGAAAAAGAAAAAGAAGACAGAAAAAAAAGACAATAAAACTTCTATTATTACCTTTCATCTTTTAAAACTTTCGTAACCATACTCATAAACTTTAAAAGTGCTAATTTAGTGTATCAATCTTTTAATTTTAGCCCGTTAAAATTTTTCGTTAAATCCTAACTAAGGAGTGTTAAAATTCCTAAAACACAAAATTTTTTTTTAGGAAAAAAAAAATAAATAAAAATTGCAAGGCGTTAGTCAAAATTTAACAGAATTTATATAAATATCTATGCTAGAAGTTTTGAAATTTTTGTGGATATATATTAAAAGATTAATATATATCCACAATTAATACAGTAAATTGATAATTTTTAAAATTTAAAGATATAATTTTAAAAAGTAATGAAACATCGAATGTATAAGTGAAATTTTCTCAAAAGAACCTGATGATCATGAGAGACATGGTCAACTAACTCAAGGTTTGTTTAATACTCCTTCCCTTATCTATATAAGGCTCTGTTGAGTACCCTTTGATGGCATATTCTTCAAGATGAAGAAGATTAACCCACAGGCGCTCCTCAGAATAGCCCTCTGGAGCATCCTCTCCATCATACTATTCTCCGAACCCTCTCGACAAAATTCTGACTCTCCTCCACCCTTTTCAAACCCTAGACTCCAAAATGCCTATACTGCCCTCCAGGCATGGAAACACCGTATCACCTCCGATCCCAACAACTTCACCTCAAACTGGTGTGGCCCAAACGTCTGCAACTACACCGGTGTATACTGTGCGCCGGCCCCAGATGACCCCCACGCCATAACGGTGGCCGGAATAGACCTCAACCACGCCGACATGGCCGGCTCGCTACCGGAAGAGCTCGGCCTCTTGACCGACCTTGCCCTCTTCCATCTAAACTCCAACCGCTTCTGTGGCACCGTCCCTGCTAGCTTTCGCAGCCTTTATCTTCTCCATGAGCTTGATATTAGTAATAACCGATTTTCCGGGCCATTCCCTTCTGTTCTTCTCTGCCTGCCTTCACTCAAATTCCTTGATATCCGATTCAATGAATTTCAAGGTGACATTCCTTCCCGCCTTTTCGACTTGAAAATCGACGCTTTGTTCATTAACGACAACAAGTTCCAATCATCGTTACCGGAAAACATCGGTAACTCCCCTGTTTCAGTAATTGTTTTGGCGAACAACGACCTCAAAGGTTGTCTGCCTTCGAGTTTGTCGAACATGAGGAACACCTTGAACGAGATTATCGTAACGAACAGTGGGTTAACGGGGTGTGTACCTTCAGAAATAGGGTTGTTAAGCGAAGTTACAGTGTTTGATGTGAGCTTCAACATGCTGGTCGGTCCTTTGCCGGAGTCGATAGGTAATATGAAGAGCTTGGAGCAGTTGAATGTGGCGCATAACAAGTTGTCCGGTGAGATTCCCGCAAGCATCTGCGCGTTGCCTAAGCTGGAGAACTTCACCTACTCGTATAACTATTTCTGTGGTGAACCACCCGTCTGCCTGAAGCTGCCGAAGAAAGATGACCGCGAGAATTGTATCCCAAATAGGCCTTTGCAGCGGTCACCAAACGAGTGTGCCTCTTTCTATGCTTATCCTGTTGACTGTGGTGCCTTTGGCTGCTCAGCTAAAAGTCCACCGCCGCCATCACCGCCACCGCCACCACCTCCCCCGCCTCCACCTCCGCCTCCGCCACCGCCACCACCTCCCCCGCCTCCGCCACCACCTCCCCCGCCTCCGCCACCACCTCCCCCGCCTCCTCCACCGCCACCACCTCCCCCTCCTCCCCCACCACCTCCCCCGCCGCCGCCGCCACAACATTGGCCCCTACCCCCGCCAGTGCCTTATTATAATCGTCCATGAGCAGCAGTAATTTATGGATATAATTAATATAACTAATATCATATATAGGAAGTGTCCTCCAAAAGATTTATTGTTGCTTTCTTTTTACAACTTGTAAGAAAAAAGATGAAAGGATTTGAAATGATAGGACCCTGTTTTTTTGTACGACTTTTCTTTTTCTTTTTTTGGTTTTTCCTTTTTCATTTCAAGTTTTATTCAATGCTGAACTGACATGGCATGCCGGCATAATTTTTTCTATAATTGTGCTTTGGTTCGTTTCTCCATTGTGTATATGCTACGCAAATCCTATCACATGTTATTTGGGGGCAAAGTGATCTTCTATTTTAATTTATTTTTAAAAAATAAAAAAATTTAAAAAATAGTGAAGAATCATTTTATCATATAGATAAAGTGGTAAAAAGTTGTATCTTTAGGTGAAATTCAATCATTACTCTCTATATATATATATAAGAGTAATGATTCACTACCATCTAAATATACAATTTTTCACCTCCTTACCTATGTGGCAAAGTGTTCCATCACCTTAATTTATTTTTAAAAAATAAAAAAATTCAAAAAGTAGTTGTGGACTACCTTGTCACATAGGCAAGGTGGTAAAAAATTGTATATTTGGGTGGCATTGAATCATTACTCTATATATAATTGCAGAAAAGAATCACAAGTGTGTAGTTTAAAATTGAGAAAATTACGATTAAGCTCCCAAACTACAAGTCAATTTGAAAGTAGCCCCTTGAATTACTTACTCTTGAAGTCTGGCCGACAAACTATCAAAAAGTGACAAAACTCCTATTTGTCGAAATATTCCTATAATACTATCGTCACTTATTATTATTTTAATTAAAAAATAATCAAATTTAAAACAATTTAAAAAAAAAAAATTAAAATATGAAAAAAAGAAAAATTAAAATAAATAAATAAAGGGATGACTCAACCACCCCCAAAGCCGGTTTGGGGTGGCCGAGGGGTGGGTTCGGCCACCCTCAAGGACCACAAAAGGGGTGGTCGAAACTACCCCAAACCAGCCTTGGAGCCAACCCTTTTACCAAAATGGGTAGCCGACTACCCTTTTCAAATCATAACTTTTTAAGAACATAATTTTTAGACATTTTTTTTTATATATAATTTAGTCTAAAGTCGTACATTTTTTTTTATATGAAATTACAATTGGAAATGCACCTTGGGCTTCGTGTCACTCATGCCCAAGGAAGCATTGACCCTTTCAATTTTCCAAATCCCTTATAGGTAATAAATATATCACTTCATCTTGCTCCGACTATGGAGATTAGTGGACGAGAGAACGTTTGCGTCTTTTCATACAACTTGTTCAGTCTTCTTCACCACTTTAAAGTTTCCAACACAGGCGCAGCAACGCATACGTTTGCGTCTTTTTGTAATTGACTTTTTTGTGCCTATATATATGCTTCTCTCACACGTGTGTGTTTATATATATTCGCCGCCAATGAACTAATATGGATTTATAAATAAATTGGCCGTCAAATACAAAATACTACGGATCAAGATATTTTGTAATTAGTTGTTTGAATTTCATCATGCAATTGTAAGAAATTAATTATGAGACCTATCTGATTAGATAAGTAATTTGACAACTTAACTTTTATTTGATAAGGTGAATCCTATAAGCAATATCGAGAATTCAGATAAATAATTATAGAGAATTCAAATACAAATACCCTTCTTCTTTTTTAGGAAAAAAGAAAAATTGCTAAGATTTACGTGTTAGTCATAGTTTAATAGAATTTGCAAAAATACCCATGCATAAATCCTTGAAATTTTTTATAATATTTTTTTAAAAAATAAACACGGGTATTTTTAAATTTTTGATTAATGAAAATTCTAACGAATTGTTGAAATTGAAAAATAGATACCCTAAATTAACATTTTTTAAAATTTGAATACATTTTTACAAAATTGATGAAAGATCAAGAGCTACAAGCGAAGCTTTCCCTTTTTAAGCCTAATGCAGTGGCAGAATCAGATTGGACAACTTCAGATTGAAAATGAATACTGGAATACCATGCATGTACCTACCATCAGGTTTTGAGGAAAACATTTCCAAACCATTGAAGCCGATCGATGGTATCAGGAACACTAACTCTTCCCTGTAAGACACTGGAAAAGGCATCAATCGGGCGTTCTTATACAAATAATATGTAAGCAAGGAGTGTGCTCTGAGGCTGTCAATTGTTTACACAGTGTCCGAACAACGACGTGTCAATCGTGATGTTATCTTTCTAATAGTGGGAGCCCAAAAAAGATTGTTAAGCTAGCCATTGGACTTAGAATCTGCAAAACAGAAAAAGATTCGCTAGGGGTTAGCCGATGACGCCTCCTCCAGTGATTAAGTCGTCGCGGTTTTAATGAAGAGGAATGATAATTAATGCAACTGAAAGATTAGGTGTTACCCATTTATGATTTCTATTTATACCACTTTCTTTTTATGAGCTCACATGTGTGATCTTCACAATGCTGGCGAGAACCAACTGAACTTCGATCTGACATGATCAGCGATCATTTATAGTATTCTGACCATTAACATAATTAGCCGGCCTGAACAGCGACGCATGGCACTGCTGTTCTCTCTATACTCAGTCCTGCTTGGACTGGCTGGTCTCATATCTAATAAATGGCTAAAGATCTTCATAAATGAGGGGATCTTCCCTTTTGAACATATGCTGAATACTTAGCTGGCCGTCCGAGTGTCCGAGCATTACTCACTTAGATGCTCGGCACTACCACTCCTTTTAAAGAATTCTTTGGTTATGTTGAATTCTTTTGATTGATGGGCCCATCCCGCATTGCTTCCTTAATGGTACTGGTATATTCTCAAAGTCCAATCCAATAACCCAGAGTATAATTACCCAACATCAATCATAATGCCCAACATTAAAACTAGGAAGATTTCATGACCCAAGAACCCCATAACAAATCAAACCAGTTTTGTCTCTTGTTTGGGCACTTAATTATAATTGGTTTAGTTCTTGTTTGTAAATATATTACTTCTATGATATACCGATAAATGTATGGTTGAATTGCATAAAATTACACTACATCAATATCCTGTAAACTCTATGGACGGTATGGGGGTATAAACCAAATAGGGCTTGTAAAAATAGGATTGGGATTCACATCAATTATCCGTCTGAAGTACTAGTAATTCTTGCAGATAATATGAGAGACCCTATATGAAATCCATTTGTCCAAATAAATTTTGAGTGTCCTAGCCAACTATCCTAAAAGGTGAGTTTCATATGGAGTTTCACATTACCTACTTAAATTGCTAGCAATTTGAACAGATAATTACCATGAATCTTTATTCGCAAATATATGTAAGCCGATATCCTTCTTTTTACCCCTCTTACTGCATACGCTCTATTAGGTAAATGACAAATGGACACCGATGCATAAGAGCATCCTGTAGAAGGGATTTGATTCTTGTACAATACCAATACAACAACCCCTCACATGAGGGTGGGCTCCAGTATGTAGGACCTACCCTCATGTGAGGGATTGTTGTACAGTTGTTGTATTGGTGTTGTAAATCTAACATTTTCCCCTGTAGAAACTCTAAAACCTTTGTATTGTGTATATATATTTAGTTAATATGTGGCATATTAACACACAACACACTCCTAACTCGTCTCTACGACATAAGAGTTCTAGTGAGTGTATTTAAATTAGTCTTAGATTACTGATTACAGTTTGTATTAGATAAGACTCATCTCCAAGAGATAGTATTAGATCAGGAAGCTAGAAGCTAGAAGTTAGAAGTTATCTTGTATTCTATGTAATCTCTATATATATTGAATAGACGCTCACTAGATGAGCAAGCATTCAAAGCCAAATAATCTTTTATCTTATATGGTATCAAAGCCCCTATAGACTCACGTCTCAATTTTTTTTTCTCGTTCAACATCATGTCTGCTTCCCCGACTTCTACCTCCAAGTCTGATTCATCCAACGTCCTGTTTACCGTCCCAAAGATGAATCATACTCTGCAAATCAAACTCTCCAATGCCAACTTTCCTAGCTGGAGAACTCAGATCATGGCTTTTGTTAAAGCCCAAGATTCTTATGGCTTCTTGGATGGTACTTCCACACCTCCAGCCCAGACAATTCCAAATCCGAGCACTACTCCAAATGCTCCTGCCACCATAGCAAATCCAGAATTTTTAGCTTGGTGCCAACGTGATCAGATGCTACTCAGCGTGCTCATCTCCACGTTTACTGAACCACTCGTTGTTCATGATGTTGGTTGTGCTACCGCGCACCAACTTTGGACTACCTTAGTGTCCATGTTTGCCTCTCAAGCCCGGTCTCAGGTTATGCAGATTCATTATCAACTTGCTACCTCCAAGAAGGGTAGTGCATCAATCACGGAATATTTCCAAACGTTCAAGGCTCTCTGTGACAACCTTGCTGCTGCCGGCCAACACCACAACGACTTTGAACGGACATCCTATTTCCTAGCCGGTCTCGGGACAGATTACGATCCGTTTGTTACCTCCATCACCACACGGCTGGATCCTCTAACTCTCGATGAAATCTACGGCCATCTTCTGGCGCATGACATGCGAATCGAACACCATCTCGCTCCTGAGCCTGTCGTGCCCACTGCCAACTTTTCAACACGAGGTGCACCTTCACGCGGTCGAGGCTATCGCGGTCGTGGTCGCACCAACAATTCCCGTGGTTGAGGATATTTCTCTCCTGGCCGCGGCAGAGGAAGCACCTCTTACTCTGACTCAGGCCAGTCTTCTAGGCCCGTCTGCCAGCTCTGTGGCAAAATTGGGCACACTGCCCCTAGATGCTATCAGCGTCCTGACCCTGCACTTGCTGGACCTCCCTCAGCCCAGTATCAGCCTGCTCAGGCCTATTACTCTTCCCCTACTCTTCCTCCAGAAGAAAACTAGTACCCGGATACTGGTGCAACACACCACCTTACCAGCAACTTGCAGAATCTGAACATATCCTCTGAGGAGTACACTGGTCAAGATCAAATCCGAATAGGTAATGGTACAGGTCTGTCTATCTCTCACTCCGGTTCTGCAACTCTCTCTTTATCTCGTCGAAAATTTCTCCTCAAACAACTTTTTCATGTTCCTCATATATGCAAGAATCTCCTCTCTGTTCGTCAATTTGCCCTTGACAATGATGTTTTCTTTGAGTTTCACTCTTCTTTTTTTACTATTAAGGATTGCAAGACTGGGCTCCCAATTCATCACGGCCCACTTAAGGATGGCCTTTATCACCTCTTTCCGTCGCCAGTGCATTCATCTCCATCCCAAGCACTCGTTGGTGAGAGGACTTGTTCACATAGTTGGCACCACCGTTTGGGACATTCAGCTCTTCGAACGGTCAACTTTGTTCTATCCAAGTTTCAGCTTCCTGTTTTATCCAATAAGGCAACAGTGCCCTGCCAGGTCTGTCCACAAGCAAAGGGTCATCAATTGCCCTTTTCAGTGTCTACAACTTCTATTTGTAAACCGTTAGACTTAATTTATTCCGATGTCTGGGGTCCTTCCCCATCTATTTCAATAAATGGAAATCGTTTTTATGTCTCTTTTGTGGATGCTTTCAGTCGGTTTACTTGGGTCTACCCTATTCAGGCAAAATCTGATGTTATGCCAGTATTTATCAAATTTCAATCCATGGCTGAACGCCTTCTTAATACCAAAATAAAATCTGTTCAAACTGATTGGAGGGGTGAATATCGCAACCTCCACCAATATTTTCAGTCCATTGGCATTGTCCATCGTGTTTCTTGCCCTCACACTCATCAACAACAAGGGTGTGTGGAAAGGAAACATAGACACCTCATCGATACAACCTTGGCTCTCTTAGCAACCAGCTCACTCCCAAAGAAATTTTGGGATGATGCATGCTTAACTTCCTGCTACCTCATAAACCGACTACCGACTCCCCTCCTCAAAAACCTGTCTCCTTTTGAGAAACTGTTCTCTCAAACTCCGGATTATAAGTTTCTGAAGGTATTTGGGTGTCAGTGTTTTCCTAATCTTCGGGCATATAATTCTCACAAATTCTCACTTAGAACCAAACCCTACGTCTTCTTAGGATATAGCACAAGTCATAAGGGCTATAAATGCTACCACCCTGAAACTGGCCGCATATTTATCTCCCAGGATGTCATCTTCCATGAAGATGTCTTTCCCTTCTCCAACACTACTCCAGCTCTAGTTCCTTCCTCGTCCAATTCAGTTTCAGTTTCATTAACCCCATCTTTTCCCAACACCCTAGCACTGTCAACTCCACCCACCAACCCTGCTCTCAATACCCCTTCTTCCCCTACTAGTGTCAGTATTTCTAGCCCTTCTATCTCTTCTGTTTCATCTCTTGCAGAACCGGTTGTGTCCTCTATACAGCAACCTCTCCGTGTACATCCTATGCGGACCCGATCTCAAAATAATGTTCGGACCATCAGACAGCTCATTGACGGGACAGTGCGTTACCCTCTCCCTCGGGCCTTACTTTCTGAAGCTGCTCTTACAGAACCTACATGTTTCACCAATGCTATCAAGATTAGTGAATGGCGCACTGCCATACAAACCGAATTTAATGCTTTGCTCAAAAACAACACTTGGACACTTGTTCCTCCTTCGGTTGCGACAAATGTGGTTGGCTGCAAATGGATTTTTAAACTAAAAAGAAAGGCAGATGGGACTATCGAACGTCATAAGGCCCGATTGGTGGCTAAGGGTTTTCACCAACATGCAGGCATTGATTTTGGTGAGACATTCAGTCCTGTTGTCAAACCAATTACCATCCGAACTGTGTTATCACATGCCTATTCTGCTGGGTGGTCTATGAGACAAATTGACATCCAAAATGCTTTTCTGCATAGTTTCTTATCCGATGATGTTTATATGGAGCAACCTCTGGGGTTTATACATCCTTCGTATCCGCATCACCTCTGCAAACTGAAAAAGGCTCTCTACGGCTTAAAGCAGGCACCACGAGCATGGTTTGCTCGACTTAGTGGGAAATTGGTTGACCTTGGGTTTATTGGCTCAAAAGCAGATTCTTCTCTGTTTATATATCATACTGCAGCTGTCTCTATGTATTTACTTATTTACGTTGATGATATTATTATTGTTTCATCTGTTCCCACTGCCATTGATGAACTCTTACAGCTATTAAGCACTGATTTTGCTGTTAAAGACCTTGGAAAGTTACACTACTTCCTTGGAATTGAAGTTATACCGGTGAAAGATGGTCTCTTACTTTCCCAGCAGCGCTACATTCGGGATTTACTCTCCAAAACAAACATGACAAAAGCAAAACCAGTATCATCTCCCATGTCGTCTTTTGCAGCCTTATCCGCCTATACAGGTGACCCTATGGAAGACCCCTCCTTATATAGAAGCACGGTGGGTTCACTTCAGTACTTGTCTCTTACACGCCCAGATTTGGCATTTGCGGTTAATCGTGTGTGCCAATTTATGCATCGACCAACCAAACTTCATTGGCAAGCTGTCAAGCGAATCCTTAGATACCTCAAATGCACCATCACTCATGGTTTGTTGTTACAAAAGACCTCAACAACTTCTCTTCAAGCATACTCGGATGCTGATTGGGCAAGATGCTCGGATGATCGCCGTTCAACTGGTGCTTATTGTGTTTTTCTTGGCACCAACTTGATTTCTTGGAGTTCTCGTAAACAGCCTACTGTTTCTAGGTCTTCTACAGAATCTGAATACAAATCTGTTGCTAACACGGCTGCTGAAGTGATCTGGATCCGATCTCTACTCAAAGAACTTGGTCTTACACTGTCTACTCCACCAAAGATATGGTGTGACAATATTGGTGCAACTTATTTGTTCATTAATCCTATTTTCCATGCTCGCACCAAACATGTAGCCATTGACTTTCATTTTGTTCGTGAGCTAGTTGCCTCCAACGACCTAGAGATTCTATTTGTTCCAAGTGAAGATCAACTTGCAGATGTCCTCACTAAGCCCCTGGTTTCAAAGAGATTCAATCGTCTATCATACAAGCTCAACGTCTGTGAACTCCCGTTGAACTTGAGGGAGGATATTAACACACAACACACTCCTAACTCGTCTCTACCACATAAGAGTTCTAGTGAGTGTATTGATAAGACTTCCGGTAGTTCACAACTCCTAGTGACAGCCGGTTCCTAGGAATAAGAGTCCTACTTGTATTTAGGTTCCTAGGGATAAGAGTTCTACTTGTATTTAAATTAGTCTTAGATTACTGATTACAGTTTGTATTAGATAAGACTCATCTCCAAGAGATAGTATTAGATCAGGAAGCTAGAAGTTAGAAGTTATCTTGTATTCTATGTAATCTCTATATATATTGAATAGACGCTCACTAGATGAGCAAGAATTCAAAGCCAAATAATCTATTATCTTATATGGCAAAAATCACGTCTAACCACTTGTTTTGGTTATCTAAAACACATATTTTGCTTTTTTATTACCTATTTTTAGGCAATTACTTTAGCTTATGTATTCTTTCTTTTTCTTCTTCTTCTTCTTCTTTTTTTTTTTTTTTTTTTTTTTATTGTTTTAAATAATTTCTCTCTTTTTATTTTCCTAGTCGTTTATCTCTCTTCTATCTTCTTCTTCGTTTTTTTTTTTTATTGAATCTCTCTCTTCTATCTTGGTGGTTTAAGAAAACAATAAAAAAAAAATTGAAAAATAATATTTAAATTAGAAAATAAATAATGAAATAGAATATCTGTTAAAGTTTATATTCCAAAGGTACAAGGTAAAGTAAAAAAATTATACTTTTTAATGGACTAAAATACATAATATTGTCCGAAATACTCTTCATATGGTCTATTAGGCAAATAATAATACCATAGAAACATCCTACAAATATCTTAGAAAGCTGATTTGACACAATCTAATAGTTTTTGAATCGGCCTTTTGTTAAAAAAAAATTTACCGTATTAATTTTGTAAAATATTTATAAAAAAGAAAAAAAAAACTTAATTAATTAAAAATAAATAAATTGAGAGAGAGAGAGAGAGTAAGTAGTGGATGGCCGGTATAAATGCCGTATCTGACCTACTTGTCTAACGGAAAAAGGCTGGCTTTATGTAGCCCCAGCTGTCTTTTCGTAATTCCGGCAAGAGCACCAGCAGTAGCACATTACAAGGTTGTCTCTGTTTCAACCCAAATATGTTTACAACTAAAAATACCCATCGTTCATGTAGTTCCCCATTAATTAATGTTTCTCCAAAAGTTCCTTTGATGTGTGTCAGCTTTCCATTGATGAAGCTCTCTCAGAAGCTCAGTGGGTCTTACAGGCGATTGGGAAGAGGTGTAGGAAGTAGGGGTTTGTTTGTTAAGCTCAGGAACAGTATAGAATAGTGCCTGTCACTATTTATATTTTTTTTAATTTTTTTTTTACATTTTATATTTTTCAATAACAATTAACATCAAAACATTTTTATTTTTTTCACTTTTTATATCACATCAATAATTTCTTATTACTATTCAAATAAAAAAATTCATTACAATACATTTTTTTTTTACTTTTTTATACAAATTCTTTTTATTTTATATCACATTATCACTTTTTACTAATTCTAAAACTAACAATCCATTACTCTGTTATGTTCTGCTCTTTGCCAAACAAGCTCTAAAATGTCGTGTTTTGGGGCCTTTTGGGTCATGCCACCTTCACATTCTGCTTTGTTTTATGTACGTGTTATCAATATAAATTTCCTTGCCAACAAAAAGATTAAAAAAAGAGTTTTTTTTTTTTTTTAATCGGCCTTTTAAAAGTGTAACGTGTTTTTTTGAGTTTTTTAATATGTGAAAAATGAATGTTTTTTTTTTTTTTATTAAAGTTATTAAAAAATAAAAATAGAGAAAACTTCACTTAATCGCTTGACATTTGTAATTACGTTCTTAAACTTCAAAAACTCTTAATTTAGTATATTCACCTTTCATTTTTTTTTTCTTAATTTCACACATTCGTTAATCCTAACAGAGGAGTCTCAAAATTTTCAAAATGTCTTTTTTTTTGAAAAAAAATACAAGGATTTAAGCATTGAAAAGGATTTAAAGAAATTTTCAAAAATACTCACGCATGAATATTTTGTATATATATATATATTAAAAATATGTATTTTGAAAATTTTGACAAGATTTAAATGAAAATTCTAATGAAATGGTGATATTGAAAAAAAAAATAAAAAAAAAATGAATAAATTAAATTGAGAGTTTTTTAAGTTTAGATGGAATAATTACTAAAACGACGACAATTCAATGAGTTAAGGGAAGATTTTTCAAAGCGACATATTTCTCAAACATTAAGAAACACGCGACACTTTTAAAGATCACAATTCAAGGAGTTAATAGGGAAGTTTTTTCAAAAAGATATATTTCTCAAACATTAAGGAACACGTCATCAGACTTTTAAAGACTTTGAGTAAAAACAATTTCCTCAAAGAAAATTTCTGTCGATTTGTTATGACAGTGTCCAATGGAATTGAGAGCAATTAATGAAGTTTGGTGAAGGTTCTGATGAGAGAGATACTGATGTATCAAAGTATATATTTCACTGCAAATCCGAGGTACCACAGTTAATGTCCTTATTATAACCTCCGGCCTCGATCAGCCTCACGCTGGCTTCGTTTTTATTTTTTCAATATTAACCCCATTCCTTCTGCCTCTTTCTTCCTCCATCAGATGTCGCTTTTCAAGCTATAATCCTGCGGGTCTCCATATCCATCAATCTCTGTTCTTTTCTGGGTTTGAAGCATTCTTGCAATGAGAGTAGCGGAGTTCATGGTTCTTCTGTGTCTTCTGTCGTTGGCTTTTGACGGCTCTGATGCAGCAGCAAGGATGGCAATCCTCACTGCCACTGGTGGTTCTAGGGACTTGTCTAAGCCTGAGAAGGACAACAACAGTTCAGCAGAAGAGAAACGAGCGGTTCCCACAGGCCCCAATCCTCTGCACAACAGGTAGAAGTGAAAGAGCTCAAAGTTGGCTTATATTCATGCAGTATTTCATGATCTCAATGTTAATGTTGTCGAGAGGAATTAAAGTACGTACCCTTTTTTTCTATTCTTTTCCTTTGATCTGTTCCTAACCATTTGACTATGTAAATTTTCTGAGTTTCTTAACTCATGTTCTTGAACTATTATCAGCACTGATACAGTATGCAAAAAAGCTGATATGGGGGAGGAAAAATCAAAAGAACATAAGAAGAAAAAAAAAAATGCATGGTTCTGAACTTGAACTATTATAAATTCTTTTCTTTAATTGGTTTTTTTCTTCCTTTTTGGATCTTGAACATAACAAAAAAATGTATCTCATTTATAAAATAATATTATTTAGTAAATTACTATACAACTTATATGACATAATAGTAAAAATTAGTATTTGAATTAAAAAATATATAAATATTAATTTTTACTATAACGTCATCACCGTATGTGTACCGTATAACAATGGTACTAAATAACATTTATCTTTTATATATATTTCCTCTCTGAGCACTAGTAGCAGTTACCCTATATTGGTTCCCTTCCCTATATTTAGGAAAAATTTCATGAAAAACATAGAAAAACCTCTCACAGCAGATGCTTTATATTTAGATGAGGGAGTTGGGAATGAATAGTGATTCCTTATGTATACATGTCTACTATTCATTCCCTATGTATTATTTTATAAAAAAGAAGTATAATTAATTGATATAGGGAAGAGACAAAAAGTAGGAAAGAGACAAAAAGAATAAAATAAGAGTAAAAAAATAATATTTAATTGATATAGGGAAAAGTAAGGAAATCTATTGTGGGGTATTTTTTTATAGGGAAGCAAAAAGTAGTTTTGATCCCTAAATATAGAAAAAATGGTTGAAAATTTGCTACTAATGCTCTAATAGGTGGGTTTGAGTTCATACCCCAAGCATCTCCTCAGTTTTTTCTCAGTTTTCTTGAAGTGGAAGTTTTGGATGAGGAAATACTGAAAGGGCAAAAAAAAAAAAAAACAGAAAATTGATAGGGTCCTAAGGAAAAAGGAAGGCATTGAATACTGACATTTTCCTGATTATAGGGTAATGGCATTGAATATTGGTCAGAAGGGAATTTAATGGAGCCTGTTAGCAGCTGCATGCATTGAATTGAAAGCTGATTCAATTCGTATTGTTTTAATCATCTAAAAAAAGCTACTTTTCACTTTAAAAAAAAAATTAAAAAAAAAAGGCTACTTTTCTACTTAAATCACTTTTTGTTATGAAATCTCCGTACATGTTAGGTCGTGTTCATTACAACAAAGCAAAACAGTAAATTGTAAGAGCATGTACAGTAACATTTTAATTATCTTTTATAAATGCAAAAAATAAATTATTTTTTTGCATCCTTATAAAAAAAAAAACCTCACAATATCTTCTCTTTTATCTTTTCCAATAACATTAAAATATTTTTTTCTTTTGTTTTTTTATTCACTAGTACCATATATCCACCACCTCCACAAACTCTTTACGCTTCAGCTCCTCTTCGATTCCGAAAATCAGAATTGTAGGCAAAATCGGTCTCGTACCCGGTTAAGGTTTCCCATATGTTGCAGAAGAATCCCACTTGTTTTATCTGTAACTCTGACGAGATGGACTTCGACGATGTCGTATCGACCGTGAATGAGAACGAGGAGCTTCAACCGAGTCAGCTGTATTTTGCTTTGCCATTGAGTAAGCTCAGGCACCCACTACAGCCAGAGGCCCAGAGGAAATGGCTGCATTGGCTATGAAAGCCAGCTTGGCTTTGATGAGAAGTGGGGGTGAGTAATGTGGGTGTCGCTGTGGAGGGGAGATCTTCCAAAGAAGTCACTGCCGGCAGTGGCGGATTGAGAAGGGGAAGGAATGGTGGTGGTGCTATAAAGTTTACGGCAATGTCGAGTGCAATACCTGAGTGGAGGTGCTTCCGGGTTCGGAAATTACTGACGAAGAAGAAGAAATTAAAGGAGCGTGAAAAGATGTGAAAAGAGAGAGAAGAAAGGAGCGTGAAGCACTGTAGCATTTTAAAATATAAAAAAGCTGTTATGGTTGGTTTTTTATAACTTTTTTGAAATTTTTCTTAAAATTTAGGGATAAATATATTTTAGCCCCCAAACTACCACCCTTTATTTGAATGGCCCTCCAAACTACCAATGCTTAGATTCTGGCCCTCCAAACTACCACTTTCTGATTTTTTGACCCCATCCATCCATTTATGCCGTCAATTTTAAACAGAAATCCGAAAATACCCCTCATGCACTTTGAAATTTCCATGGTTAAGGGAGGGGTATTTTCAGGTTTTTGACCAATTTTTGTTAAAATTGAAAGAATAAATAGACGGATGGGGCAAAAAAATTAGAAAGTGATAATTTAGAAGGTCAAAATTTAAGCATTAGTAGTTTGAGGGGTCATAAAAAAAAAAAAAAAAAGATAATAGCTTAGGGAGTTAAAATATATTTAATCCTAAAATTTAAAAAATAAAACCTTTACAGAAAAATTGCTACAAATGCTCTTAAGTGTGGATGGAGTAGAGAGAGAAGTCAAGTTGAACAGGAGGATATGGGATTTCGTGTATGGAATAGACCCGTTTGGAGGGAGAGAGAGAGAGAGAGAGAGAGAGAAAATGATTTGGTTATGATTGTGTCTCGTCGTTTTTGAATCTGTGTTAGTCATAAATCATGATCAAATGAATTAATCCCGCTGTGGGTTCTGTCAAAAGTGGATTTGAGCAGTATCCAAGTCACAATTTTGGTTCATAGAGAATAAAATTAAAAGATAAAAATTAAAATTAATTAATTAAATAATTAAATCATTTAAAATAAATTTGTTGTTTAAAATATTTAAACGTAACTTGTATTATTTTTTTTATTTTTTTTTTATTTTTATGCTTAAAATTTTCATATTTTGAAATTGCTACATAAAAATTCGTTCAATTGGACTGTTTTTTGGTTTTCTTTTTCCTTCGTTGAAGTGACTTCAATTGATAGGGCATAAAAATTTCATTGAAGTTTATGGATTTGACAGAACTTAGGGTCGCTATTTTCCATTATTTTGAGTTAAAGTTGCTAGCATTACCAAGAGAGATGCAGGATTCCAATATTACAAGTGCAAAATTTTGACAAGTGTTAAAAAGCAAACTTATTTGGTGAATAATGATACTGAGTACCTAATGTCGAGCAGAATTAGAATTATCCTCACAGTGTGTAATAGTAAACAGAAACTAATGATTGAAGGTGAAAGAATATTTAGGAAGGGATATATATATATATATATATATATGGCATAAGTAATGTTAGTGACAATCTTTTTATTTTTTTAAATTGATGTGGTTCTTAAAATTATCATTGAATTTGTTAGATCGTTATTGAATTTTGATCTAATAATAATTTTAAAAGACAAATCAATTTTAAGAGGATAAAATGATGATCACTAGCATTACTCTAAGGCCATCACACTTTCCCTCAACGATCTGTTAAACTTGAACATGAAAACCATATCTATTACATGCAACCTCTTTTATACCCAATTACCTGTTAAGGACACATGACAGCCAAGCTAAGGTCCCTCCTTAATTGGCTTGGAGCTTCAAATTGCTCACTCTACTCCTCTCTCATCTAACAAAGCAGGCATAAAATACTATACGTAGATTGCGTTTCTCCATTTTCCACCATTCTTCTCCAAAATTGCAAAACAAAAGATGAAAATTTTGACATCTACTTTTCTCTGTTTCTCCTTGCACTTGGGCTTCTCCACCTTCATCTATCCCTCTCTACGGTGACCTACATACCCCTGCCGCTGACGCGTAAGTGATCGCCTACGTCAATGTCGCATTCTGCTTAGCGTACTGACGTAGCGGGAAGCGATAGCCGTGATTGAGAAACTGTGTTCTCAATGCACAAACTCATCAACACATTGAAAGAGAAAAACTGATATTCTTATTGATGAAAAAACTATCTCTTCCAATACAGTTATTCTAAACTTATAGTAAAACCCTACGGCTACAAAATGAAATAAAATCCTCCTAGGAAGGGAAATAAAATAAAAGGAAATAAAATTGATGGTTTATTTTTGTTGGTTACATTCCGATTGACAAAAAAGCTTCCATATCAGGGATTGCTATAACAGGGACACTGTAATTCAGAGTCTTTAAGAAGAATATTACAGAATATCAATTCCAAATAAGGATTGGACTGATCAAGACATGATATTTGCATAGAATATCCCTATGAAGGCAATTTCATGTTGAAAGAAATATTCTGGAGACTTTACAGCTCAGAAAGTCGGTTTTTCCTACATCCCGTCTGGATGCCCAGATGCCAGAGTCTGGACACAAGCCACCGAGAGTCAAAGTCCTATGAAAGTTCGGACGGCTCAGCAGACACTAAAGTCCGAGGGCAAAAGTCCGAATGGCTCAATAAACGCGAGCCACAGAGAGCAAAAGTCTGCAAAAAGGTTCGGACGCAAATACGTTGACTGCGAACGCTGGAAGTACTTTATGCAACTGTCTGGATGCTAGGGTTGCAAGTCCAGACGTACTTCAGTGTTTTCTCGAAGTTTTAGTTGTAGGTCCGAACGCCAGAGACCAGGTTAGGACACCGCCGATGCAAATCCGAGTTTGAATAGAATTAGGATTTCTAAAGCCTGTTTAAAGAGGCTCATAGGCTGCTTATTTGTAATGAGTATCATATAAACTTCAGTGTGCTAAGAGATAGTGTTTAGGCAAAGATTGTTAGAATTACTAGCTCTCTTAGAGTGTTTGATCAATTGAAGTCTAGCTTATAGAGGAGCCCTAAGCTAAATGAGTCCATTGAAGACCCCTTCAGACATGAGGTCTGGTTGGGAAATGTTCACGTATAGGTACGTGTCAGAGTTAAAGGTACGACTACTGCATCGGGTTATGTGAGTATTACTGTCTTGTAACTAGCTTTGTCTTCTAAATAGTAGATTTCCTGGGTTTGGTTGTCCCGGAGTGGTTTTTCTCTTGATACGAGTTTCCACTTCGTCAACAAAATATTTGTCTCTTTTAAATTTCGTATTTAATATTTTGTTGTACAATTGACACAATAAACCTATCAGACCGAAAACATGAAACCTAGGAGGAAATATTTGGTAGGCTAAACGGACCCATCAAGAGGGTCTCAAGACTAAAGCCACAAGGCACGAGCGAAGTAAGGAATAACGCCCCCGCCATGTCACCCAACTGGCCCGAGATTCTCGGTGTGGATTAGGCAATGACAGTTACCTGCCAGAAGGTGGGAATTCCATTTTGGTATTCCTAGCCGTTCGAGCCTCTCTAACAATAGAATCTACAAGGAAAAAATGCTTGATAAAAGGGAGGAGGAGCTATTCAGGTACTCAAACTCTTTTTTTTTTTTTTTTTCTCTAAAGATTTCATACACCTAATTCTTTAGTCTTGGCTAGCTCATGCTACTGACCTAAACATCAGAGACTTCCCTAGTCAGCACACCCGGTAAGGTTTTTATGCTCAATTTCTCTCTTTTTTCCAGGTACTTCGGGTTTATCATTCAGGTATGATTAACTGATTCTTCAGTTGGCACCATCTATGCAAACCGATTGTTGGTTCCATAGATAAAAGATCGTGTGCCGAAATATATACTAGATCCATGAGTGCCCAGAGGGACGATGTAGCGCCCATAAATTAATTAACTTGTAATTCACCTAAGAATCTCAACATTTTCTAATGTTCTTCCACACCCCCACCCCAAAGGCACCTATCGGCTTGAAGGAGCACCACCCACCCCATAGGCTGCCGTATTTAGAATTATTGAGACAAGAATTACAAGAACTTAAGAGACAAGGTCACAAGAGTTACAAGCACTCAAAAGACAACAGTTACAAACACTCAAGAGACAAGAGTTACAAGATGATAAATTATAATTATTGTTGTAAAAGTAGAAGTAGAAGAAGAAGTGACTTGTAACGTTTAGACTTTTTCTTTATAAATTGAGCCTTGTATTCAATCAAATTTATAAAAAAAAGGAAAGATCTAGCCAAAGAAAAGGCTTTGATGTGTAGATGTAGGCCATAGGCTGAACAACCTAAAATCTATGTTTCCTCTCTTTCCTTTATGTCTTTTTAAATTATCGGCCATAGTCCCCGATGTTCAAGTCCCGGCCATAGTAGTCGGTGCCGGCCAGAGTCGCCGCAGTCCAAGTTTCGATCATAGAAACCGAAGTTCCAATTCAGGCCATAACAACCATTTTTTTTCTAGCTCTTTGATGTTCAAGATCAAACCTCAACGTGATCTACCGCTGGGTTTGCTGGGGCGTATTGAGACAGGAGTTACAAGAACTCAAGAGACAAGGTTACAAGAGTTACAAGTACTCAAAAGACAAGAGTTACAAGATGATAAATTAGATTTATTGTTGTAAATGTAAAAGAGACTTGTAACATGTAAACTCTTTCTCTCTAAATAGAGTCATGTATATAATCAAATTTATCAAAAAAAAAAAAGATGCAGCCCAGAAAAGGCTTTGACGTATGGACGTAGGCCATAGGCCGAACCACTTTAATTCTATATGCCTCTCTTTCTTATTCTCAACTCTTCCCTAAATTATTAGTTCTTACAAGAATCCACCACAATTCTCCACCACGCATCTCTCTCAAACCCAAAATGCCAATGCCATAGCCATTTGCCTAGCAAGGCGCGGTTGAACGCTCTCAAATTTCTAATCCCCAGACCTCCCTCAAAGATCGGAGAGTAGACCTTGTCCTAGCTAACCAAGTGATATTTAAATTCATTGCCTATCCCACCCCATAGAAAGTCTCTTTGGAGCTTCTCAATGCGATTGGCCACAAGAGCAGGAATGGGAAAGAGAGACAAGAAGTACGTAGGAAGGTTGGAGAGAGTACTCTTGATAGGGGTAACCTTGCCACCCTTGGACAAATACAACATTTTCCAACTGGCCAAACGACTCTCCATCTTAGCCATGATACCATCCCAGGTTGATTTCTTGGAATGTTAGAGCGTTGAATCAAGGTGGCAAGCGGTTGAAAATAAGAAATCTCCTTAGGCAGTGGAAGACTGACATCATATGCTTGCAAGAAACTAAATTGGAGCTTATTTCTAACAGTATTGTGAGAAGTAGGGGTGAAGAAGCGGTTACGATTAGCGTTTAGTAGAAATCGCTAACCGCCTAGGCAACCGCCAACCGGTAACCGAGAACCACCTTTGATTTTTTATTTTTTATTTTTATTTTTAGCTATTGGACCTATTTTGTTTTGAACCTTTTTTTGGCCTAGTTTTTTAAGGCCTAGTTTCTATTCTGCAATTTGTTAAATTAGGCTATTCTGCAATTTAAATTAAGCTATTTGTAGTAACAACGTTTTTTATACAAGTAGAAACATGGCACCTGCTGAGAAGTTCTACATATCAAGAGCCAAGTCTAGTAGTCTACAAAATTTTCTACATTTTCCTGCAACATTGATTTCACCTTTGAGCAGGGACCATATTGAGATCAAATTCAAAACACAAGTCAACACACCTTATTCAAAACACAAGTCAACTGTCAACACACCCCCACACTCACAACATGGTTTGATTCACAACATCAAAAAATCAAACCATATTCAAAAAGTCCATAGTCCACAAGTCCACACACCCACACTCACAACATGGTTTGATTCACAACATCAAAAAATAAACCATATTCAAATAGCCCATAGTCCACAAGTCCATACACCCACATCCATCAATCATCAAACCATATTCAAAAATCAAACCATATCCTTAGTCCACACACCCACACTCAACATAAAAAAATCTTGTGGAAATAACAACACGACTCCCATTTGGTCTTCTAGCAAAATCCTGTGGAAATAACAACAATAAATATTATAAACTTAAAAAATTGACAAACTAAGCAATTGTATTGTAATTTAAATATAATGACAAATCAAAAAATGATAACCTTCCTCTAGGAATAAGATGTTTCAGTCGTCCTTGAATTTGAATGTTGATTCTTAGGCTCATCTACAATAGAAAAAGTTTGAGTTAAATAAATAAATAATGAAAAAAAAGTAAGTGAAATGAATTTATAAATAACTAATTCATAAAAATTTACTAGGTTCATCACAGCTTTTCATAAAATACTGAAACATTTCCTCATAGATCATTGGGCGGTTTTTTAACCAGTCTTGTGTGCAAATCAAGGCCTCAACGGTAAGTGGAGACAATGAACTCCTAAAGGTATCCAATACACGTCCTCCGTTGCTAAAGGCGGACTCATAGGTAACGGTGAAAATAGAAATGGCCAATACATCACGAGCTATCGCTGCGAGAGTAGGATATTTTGGTGCATTAACCTTCCACCAATTTAAGATGTCAAAATCTATAATATTTACTTCACACCCATCCAACAAATATTGATCCACCTCCGACCTACATTCCAAGTCATTCTCTACGACAAGGTGTTGGGAAAACATATTCCTATATTGTCTCTTTATCTTTATCACTACAAATAGAATTGACATCTACTTTTCTTGTATTTTCAACAATGTTAGATGACTCCCCTACTCCCTCCCCATGAAACTTATTGTATTGCCCAATTAAACGATTCAGGAGGTCTCTCATTTTTGCCTCTATTTGATCCGCTCACACAGGCACATTGCATTTTCTCAACCAAAACACCAACGCCTTTATCTTGTTGCGTGGATCAAGAACAAAACCAACATACAACATTAAGTTGATCATATCCGTAGTCCTCCAATACTTTTCATTATTTTGTTTCATACTAAAACTCATAGAACTTAGGACCTGATCTTCACTGAGACAACCATCATTCAAGGTATTTTGAATAATACAAAGTTGCAAAAAATATGAATTGAAGGTGACATGAGTTGAACCAGAGAACTTCAATGTAGCTTCATAAAAAGTTTGCAAAAATGTTGCAAATGCCCTAGCATTTTCCCAATCAATAGGTTGAGGAACAACAAAATGATTATGCTCATCCTCCCCCAATAGGTCAAAAGTTCTTTGGTACTTCTCAGCAGTGCTCAACATCAAATATGTAGAGTTCCATCTAGTTGGAACATCTAGACACACTATGTTTTTACATTTAATTTTTTTCCCGCTCTATACTATCTTTAAACTTTGTGAAAAATAAAAATTGACTTCTAAAAGTAAAAGGCAAGTGTGTGCACAAAGTGTAAATAAAAATAACAATGCGAAAAATAAATGACACAAGGATTTTTGTTAACGAAGTGGAAACTCAAGATGAAAAAAAACTACTCCGGGGCAGCCAAACTCAGGATATCCACTATTCAGAAGACAAAGCTAGATACAAAGCAGTAACACTCAAATACCCCTGATGCAGTGATCGTACCTTGCTCTCTAACGTGTAACCCAACACGAACGCTTCCCAACCAGGTCTCCTACCTGAAGGGGTCTTTAATGGAATCCTTTATCTTAGGGTCATCCCCTAAGATAGGCTTCAGTTGTAACGCAGCAACAGCACACTTGCAATGGCTTAAGAGAGAACGAATCACCTCCGATAACTTCACAAAATAACTCTCTAAGCTCTGAAGGAATTCAATACCGAATTCTTGCAGTTCTCAATGCCCAGGGGCCTCTATTTATAGGCTGAGGGTTCAAATGGGTGACTGCAGTAATATGTACGGACGCGGTTCGGACGGTGAACCTGAGCTGTTCGGACGGGCAACTGTGCGACCAGAATTTTTGATATTTTCGCTGAAAATCTTTCCTGTTTGAAAGCCACGTCCGGACGGTGAGACACTGTCGTTCGGACGGTCGCATGTCCGCTGCAAGTAATTTCCATATAAGGCTTTCGCGCGTCCGGACCAAGGGGGATGACCGTCTGGACGGTTGATCTTCAACACACAATTTTCATATCTGTGTTGCGCATGTCCGGACCATGATAGGTAGGCGTCCAGACGGTTGAAGCTGAATACGCAATTTCCATATCAGGTGCACGCGTGTCCGGACGATGGAAGACTGGCGTCTGGACAGGAATCCACGTCTTCTGGACGGTTGCATCAATCTTCCCATAAATGAACTTGGAAAGAATCTGAAGCTTGATCGAATACTGAGAGGCGTCCAGACAGGCTGTTGAGACGTTCGGACGGATGCAAGCTGGAACACAACCTTCTCGATACAGTGGAGGGTCCGGACGAAAGTCTACGTCGTCCGGACAAATGATGCTAGGTCTGTCTAGGCGTCCGGAAGGATGGAACAGTGGACAGATGGGCGTCCGGACGGGATGGCACGATCATCCGGTCGGCTGACAGGGAACTGACTTTTCTGACTACAGAATCTTCTGAAACACTTCTGAATAGCGGAATCCCTTGTAAAACAGCATTTTTACATACAAGTGATTTTGTCCAAACAGAATGAGGCCAATCACAAACTAACAAACTCCCCATTTGGCCATTCTGGGACAAAAATCACTTGACCGGTTTGGAAATACATTCCCGGTCCAAAAATAAAAATTACTCTCCATTTTTGTCACAAAAGGACAAAAGGTAAAACAAAGTAATAAAAGAACACAACTGGAATAAAAAATACTCCCCCTAACGGTCTCAAAAGGACCAAGGTAAACAGAGTAATATTAGTCAAAGAGTTTTAACATAGCAAAATAAGAAATCAAATGTCTCAAAAAAAAAACAACAAAAACACAGTAAAAACAAAAGGAGTTCATTCATCCTCTGCCATAGGTGCAGTCCTAGGCGCATCCTCCTCATCATCACTATTGTTAGGATGATGAACTTGAGGCACTCTCTGAGATCCAGCTGATTCTGCTCCACCCGCTTGTTGATGGAGTGCACCTCCTGCTGCATAGAGGTGATGGACTGCTGCATGGTGCTCATGCCTCCCTGAATAGCAGCTAAGGCCTCCATGATCTGTGAAAAATTGATCTCCGGCTCTGAAGGCGGGATTGTATGAGAGGATGAGGCCATGTCTAGAAAGCCAACTGGCATGGCAGCAGGAATGGGCACCTCATCATCGGAGTCGTCTCTCCGCAGCTGTGCATTAGACTTCATCAAAGTCTGCTTGCTGATGGGCTGTTGAATCTTCATCTTCAGTTCTCCAGTAATGTTGATGCCGGACTGAAGAATGATCTGAGTGAGCAGGTAGCCAAAAGGGAGACCGGTATTACTCTCATCACAGGCCTCCAGCATAACGCTCATAATATGCTTGCACAGGCAAAAAGGCAAGCGGAGGTGGATGGCATACATGAACTAGGCCTTCTTCAGAATCAGGTCACTGCGCCTGACAACTGGCCATAGGTTGTGCTGCACTATCTTGGTCAGCAAGCGATGAGAGGGAGACAAGGCACCGATCCAAATGGTGGTAGCACGCTTTTCTCACTGTGGAACTACATGAAAGAACTCTCGGAGATCGTCCATAGAGGGAGGAAGCACCACCTCATTATAATGACTGCCGGGCAGCTCAAGGACTGGAAGGCCTATGAAGTGACTGATGATCTAGGGATCAACAGTGATGATGTGCCCGTCAACGGTGGACTGCAGTACCAACCCACGCTCATCGTCCTGCGCCACCTCTAGGTTGGCATAGAAGAGTCTGACCAGCCTGGTGAGGACAATGCATGCACAGGTATAGAGGTATCCCCAGTGGTAAGTCTGGATAGTCTCATAAATACTATCCAGCGAAGGTACCATGATGTCAGATCGGACCACATTGCACTCAGCAATGACTGTACGATCCATGATTTTGGTTTGGAGTGCGCTCCTCTCTTCCTCGGTCCTCTGGCGGACCGTACGCTGGGAACTGATTGCAGACATGATTCTACACAAAGAAACCAACAAGATTTTGCCAAAAATGGTCCAAAAAGATTCTTGTTAGGTCATAAAAATTGGGCAGAGTAATGGCAGTACAAAGGACTATTTAAAAAATAGACAGAAATTATCACATTTATAGTCTCACAAAGTATCACCACAAATAATCCCAACATGGCAAATATATGCATCTCATAATCTCAAAAACATTCCTAAAGAAATCAACATTCTAACAGTTAAAATAAACTGAAGAGAAAAGGACTAGAAGAATACCTGGATTGTGAGATTAATGCACAAAAAGACAAAGAGGGATGAGATAAGGCCAAAAGCACTCAAGAAATAACTCACTAAAAGCCAAAAAGTGAGATTGTGGTGGGGTAGGGAGGATAGACGGCGACCAGGGTATATATAGCCTCTGTGGGGTCCCAGTCCGGACGGTGTATTAATGCCGTCTGGACGCGCGCTGCCTTGGAACCATGTGGACAAGTCGCGCGCGTTCGGACGTTACCTAATCCCTGTCCGGACGACTAAGCTCCGCCTGTCCAAACTCCAAAAAAAATATCATTCGGACAACGAAAAACCACCCGTCCGGACGCTTCACACTGAAAAACAGAAAACTGAGGCAAATTTATAGAAATCAATTTTTCTAAGTCAATTTCAGAACACGCATGTATAATCCATTGATAACACAATCAGAGAGCATCTCAAAGCTAAGCAGAGATATAAAAGAGAGTTGAGATCAGCACAAATATTTTTCCTGGACATAGAAAATTTCAAATAGAGAACTCAACTCATGCAATGCGTGTATGTGTGAAGACTTAACCCGCAAGGTATGACTATCATAGATATGACAAAGAGCAACTAGATTTTCTAGACAAGAGATAAAATCAATACAAGATTTGTCAAAAGTCAAACATTATAGCTTAGTAGGGCCTAGCCACCCTCATATGATACACTCCCTCTGAGATGCAGCACCTAATTGTTTTACTTGTACCATGAAGGACAAAGTAAATGTTTTACTTGCACGTAGAGGGCAAGGCATAAAGCAAATGCAGCACATAAGCAATGAATAATTAAAGCACATAATTCATATGATTTACTGCTTGATTCTTATAATGTTGCAATCTAGAGGGAACGCCAGAGTTTTTAGGTTCTAGGTTCAACTAGCATGTGGTTAATTTGGCCATCTTAACAAGGACCTCTTCTCTTATCCAAAATTTCTAGAAACACAAAGTCAGAGAAGGAAAGATGTACCTTTTAGGGGAGTCGTGGATAGTGCACATTTTTCATCGCATGAGAAAAGAAGCTATCCTACTTTAGCATATACAGGAAAACACTTGGCAAATTATAGTCAAAGACTCTCAATTATATCTAAGCAAAGTAAATTAATACCCAAAGAATTGAGATATCAGGAGAAAAGACATGCAATTATCTGTTATGCCAAGAGAGAAAGAAAATCCTGCAAATTCTCCCCAAATTTTTTTTTTTTATTATTTAAAAAAATACAATATTGAAAAACATCATATGCAAGGCAAGATCAAACCTGATGATGCCAATACAGAAAAACAGTCGCTCGACCTACTTTTTCTGTCTTCCCCAAAAAGTACCTGCAAAATTCTCTCAAGAGAAATAGAGGGCAAAACACAACTGGTTCCTAGATTGCATACAAAATATAACCAGCAAGATAAGCAATCAAACCTGATGCCGTAGGATTATGAATCAAATCCTATGCATGAACACCCGAACTTGCTAGGTGTGTCTGTTCCCCCTCATGGGGTGACTGTCCTTCTGAACCCAAGCCTGCCTTCCTGTAGGTGGTTGCTGGCAGGACTGCATCATACTCTGCATCCAGATAGGTGGCTCACTGAGGTGCTGCTCTTCTTTCACCTTCTGAGGCCTCCTAAATTGCTTGGATTTGTTCTTGGAGTTGCCACTATGATTAGGGGTGGGCACGGGGCAGGGGGGGCGGTTTTTCACCCTTTTTGACCCCACCCCACAGCCATGCGGGTTTCACCTTTTAGACCCGTAAACCGTAATTTTCAGGGGATAACCGTGCGGTGCGGGTAGATTGCGGGGAGGGTACATGCGGGGCAGGGGGTGCGGGTTGACGGGGCGGGGTAGGTTCATCCAACATAATGTTTCAATGGTAGCTTTTTCGAGTTGGATTGGCCGACAAAGGACGATCTAGCGACCGGCGCGGTGAAAATCTGGCAAACATCTTCAAACGAACGGCGGTGGTGGCAAGAATTAATGGCAGAGAGAGTACTGAGTTAATACTTAATAGTGTGCGTGTGTCGTTGGAGGTGGAATTGGCTGTTTTCGTGATGATGTATGGTTTTGTTAGAATTGAATATCAAAAAAGAAGAAGAAGAAGAGGCGAAGACGAAAGATCGGTGTAAAGGAAAAAGAGACGAAACCAAAAGCATGAAGAAACAAATAAATAGTGAGGATTTTGTCTTGATATCTAAGTTAATCTAACGGTTTGGAAAATGAAATCAAGCTATGATTAAGGAGAAGGACGTGTGAGTGCTTTGGGTATAGGGAAAATGAAAGCTTACCACTGTTTGATTTGGTGTCTTATTTAGTGATAATTAGTTTAATATTTTGTCCATTAATCTTTGTGCAAAACATTAATTGTCCCTCTGCCCAACGTTTTTTTCAACCAATCACTGAAGTAAATTTAATTTAATTTAATTTTTTTTTTTGAAATCTTGAAGTAAGAGGACTAGGTTTGTGCGTTGCATTTTGATGTTTTGAAAAATACTGCACGTTTTGATTCTTTTCAAATTTCAAGCAGTGGCTTACAGCTGTATGCCAAGTTTACGAGTGACTGCCACGTATGTACCCTTCTAGAGCCTCCGCAAGCCCATCTTAGTTCTTTTGCTTTCTTTTTTCACAGTTTCACTTCTTTCATTGCTACCAACCGTCATCTTCTTCCCCAGTTCAGTCTGTTACTTGGTTCCTCAGACTGAACGAAGAGAAAAGAAATGAAGAGTGAAGAGAGGAGAAGAGAAGAGAGGCTGAACGAAGGGCGCATGGTGAAAGCTGAAGAAGAAAAGAAATGAAAAAATGAAGAGGGGGTGCGACGCTCTAGGGTTAAGTGGGGTTAGGGTTTTATTTATTTTTTTTTTTTTCCTGCGGTGCGGGGAGGGGCGGGTCCCCGGGGTTTTTAAAAGTCCCAACCCACAATCCGCCCCGCCCCGCACAAGTATACCATATTTGGACCCGTACCCGCAAGAAATAAACTAAAAATCAGGATTTTCGGGGCGAGGCGAGTTTTTGCCCACCACTAATTGTGATTGGCAGGTACAAATCGTTGCTGAGTCCGTTGATGCTGGGATGCCTGGTATCGTGGTCCATGAGACCAAGGAGCTTGATATCTTGGTGCTTGATGGTATGGGGCCTGATACCATGGAGTCTGGGCCGCAGGTCTAGTGCCATGATCAGCCTGTCGGGGCACTTCTTTCTTGGTCTTGGCTTTTTGAGCTTTTAGGAGGGAGCATTGAGGACGAACATGCCCACTTAGACCGCAGTGATGGCATATGGGAGGTCTTCTGATGGAATGAGGCTTCTGAGTGCTTGGAACATCGTCATTGACCTTGTCCTTCCCTTTATCTTCAACAGTAGGAGGAGGCTTTGGGACTGTTGGTTTCACAAATACAGTCTTTGAAGTAGAGGGAGCTACATACCCGAGACCAGTCTTGTCAGTTGGGCTCTTTTGGATGGACAGCATACGAGTCAGCTTCTCATCGGTGACTCTTTCTAGCTGGAGCTGCGTCTCTAGTAGCTTTTCCTCGAGCTCTTGTATTCTGAGCAGCAATGATCTCTTCTCAGTTTGCAGACTGTTCAGATCATAGAGGTGCTGCTTACGACCTTCCCTCAGCTTCTTATACTCTATATAGAGTGTCTTGTAAGCCTCCTTAAGCTCTTCCCTGTTATCACTATGCTCCGAATAATAAGAGTCTTCTTCTTCTACATGTGGGGCTACAAAGGCCAGAAATTTTTCAGACTCTGGAGCTTCTTCTTTTGACTCATCACTGAGAGTTACATTGTATGCCTTCCCCTTGCCCTTCTTAAGATTCCCACAATCAGCTCGGATATGACCAAAACCTGAGCATTCAAAGCATCTGGGCCCTCTGGGATCCTTCTTTTCTTCTTCCTCTGGTTCAGCTTCTCTGGGAGCTTTCTTCACTTTTTCAGAAAACTTCTTTTTAAATCGGTCATCTCTCATAAGTCTTCTGAAATTCTTGGCTAACATAGCCACAACTTTTTCATCCTCCTCGGAGTCATCTTCAGATGAAGCTTCTATTGTCTTCTTGGAAGCTTTCAGGGCAATGGTCTTCAACTTCTTGACCGGGGGCAGAGACATCTCATATGTTTGAAGAGATCCCACCAATTCTTCAATCTTCATTTCTTCTAGATCCTTACTTTCTTCAATGGTGGTCACCTTGATCCTGAAACGCTCGGGCAAAGATCTCAGAATTTTTCGGATGAGTTTTACATCCTAGATAGGCTTCCTTAGACTCACCATGGAGTTTCTCAGGTCACTCATCTTGGAGTAAAACTCTCCAAACGTCTCATCTTCCAATATCTTAATTTCTTCAAATTTTGAAATCAACATTTGAAGTTTGGCAGATTTTACCAGTTTCGTGCCTTCATATGTTGTTTCCAAAATTTGCCATGCTTCTTTGGCTGATTCGCAATTTGAAATTTTTGTGAATTCTGATGGAGAAAGTGCTTGGCATAGAGCATGGAGGGCTTTATAAATTGAAAGACGTGCATTTTTCTGAGGGACCAGTTCGAGTGTTGCATCTTCTGGTTTGGTCCAACCAGTTTCAACAATACTCTAACAGTCAATAGATTTCAGAAAGAAACGCATACGTGCCTTCCAATAGCCATAGTTCGTACCATCAAAGGCAGGAACTTTGAGACATTATAATAAATAGAAGTAAAAAAGAGTAACACTCAAGAAATTAATCTTCTCAGAGTGTACCAAGCTCTGATAACAATTGAAAAATAAAAATCGACTTCTAAAAGTAAAAAGGCAAGTGTGTGCACAAAGTGTCAACAAAAATAACAATGCGGAAAATAAATTTCACAAGGATTTTTGTAACGAAGTGGAAACTCAAGATGAGAAAAACCACTCTGGGGCAGCCAAACCCAAGATATCCACTATTCAGAAGACAAAGCTAGATACAAAGCAGTAACACTCACATACCCCTGATGCAGTGGTCGTACCTTGCTCTCTAACGTGTAACCCAACACGAACGCTTCCCAACCAGGTTTCCTACCTGAAGGGGTCTTCAATGGAATCCTTTATCTTAAGGCCGTCCCCTAAGATAGACTTCAGTTGTAGCGCAGCAACAGCACACTTGCAATGGCTTGAGAGAGAACAAATCAGCTCCGATAACTTTACAAAATAACTCTCTAAGCTCTGAAGGAATTCAATACCGAATTCTTGCAGTTCTCAATGCCCAGGGGCCTCTATTTATAGGCTGAGGGTTCAAATGGGCGACTGCAGTAATATGTACGGACGTCGTCCGTACGGACCTGAGCCGTCCGTACGAACAACTGTACGACCAGAATTTCTGAGATTTTCGTTGAAAATCTTTCCTGTTTGAGAGCTACGTCCGGACGGTGAGACACTGTCGTCTGGACGGTCTCATGTCCGCTGCAAGTAATTTCCATATAAGGCTTTCGCACGTCCGGACCAAGAGGGATGGCCGTCCGGACAGTTGATCTTCAACACGCAATTTCCATATCTGTGTTGCGCGCATCCAGACCATGATAGGCAGGCGTCCGGACGGTTGAAGCTGAATATGCAATTTCTATATTAGGTGCACGCGCGTCCGGAAGATGGCAGATTAGCGTCCGAACGGTTGAATTTGAATTGAAATTCTTGCCTTAAGGAGAAGTACGTCCGAACGGGAATCCACGTCGTCCGGATGGTTGCATCAATCTTCCCATAAATGAACTTGGAAAAAATCTAAAGCTTGGTTGAATACTGAGAGGCTTCCGGACGGGTTGCTGAGACGTCCGGACCGATGCAAGCTGGAACACAAGCTTCTCGATAAAGTGGAGGGTCCGGACGAAAGTCTACGTCGTCCGGACGAATAATGCTAGGTCTGTCTGGGCGTCCGGACGGTATGGAACGTCGTTCGGATGAATGGAACAGTGGACAAATGGGCGTCCGGGAGGGATGGCACGATTTTCCGGATGGCTGACAGGGAACTGACTTTTCTGACTGCAGAATCTTCTGAAACACTTCTGAATAGCGGAATCCCTTGTCAAACATCATCTTTACATACAAGTGATTTTGTCCAAACAGAATGAGGCCAATCACAAACTAACACTTTGACATCCTCTCCGGTGAAGACCTCACATATCTCACTGCGTTCCTTATATTAGTAACACAGTCACCTAAGTCTTTCAAGCCTTCATGCACAATAAGGTTTAAAATATGAGTAGCACAACGCATGTGAAGAAATTCTCCTCCCAAAACAGTATGACTCTTGCTCTTCATCCTCTTTCTCATATACTCAACCCCAACATCATTGGCTGAGGCATTATCGACTGTAATAGTGAACACACTATCAATCCCCCACTGGGTCAATGCACTCTCTATCATTCTTCCAATAGTTTCACCCCTATGATTGAGAATTTGGTTAAACTTGAGTTTTTTTTTTTTTTTTATGAATTGTCCAATCAAAGTCTATGAAACTAGCGGTAACATACATGTAGTTTATATTTTGCATAGATGTCCATGTATCAGTAGTGATGCATACCCTTTTACTACTTAAAAAAGCCCTCAACCTATGCTTTTCTTCTTCATACAGTTTCAAACAATCTTTTTGTAATGTGATGTGACATGGCACTTTGAACCTAGGTTCAATTCCATTTATCAATTCCCTAAACCCATCACTCTCCACATGCCTAAAAGAGCTCACTTTTGATGAAATACCGAACAATCAAATTTCTTATATAGTTTGAATCATACTTAATGAATCCAATTTGGTTACCATTACCACCTTCTACCGGTTTCTTGAATGACATTTGCAACATTGTTTGGTTTTTTGGTAGTTTTGATTTCTTAAGTGAAGAGTCTGGGCAATTAGAAGTAAGGTGGTTCATCATGGCTGAATTGTCATTTCTCTTATAGTGACACCCTATTAACCTATTGCAATAATTGCACATAGCTTTAGGGTTTTCCTTATCGATTGGTTCCACTTTTTTAAAGTGACTCCACACAATGGATTGTTCACATGTGGTTTTTTATATTGTGACTGTTGGGAAGGTGCGGGGCTTTCAACATTTGTAGTGGAAGATGTTTCAGAATTATCATCTACCGTAACAGGGGTGGTTGCATCACTCAAAGTGTTTGCCATCTGTTATTAGATAAACAATAAAATTTATTTAACAACCAAAGGGAAGAGAAATCACACCTCAAAAAAAAAAAGAAATCTCATCTCAAATAAAAAGCTAAAAAATAAAAATCTTCATTGATCTAATTACAAAATGATTTCTTCATGCATCAAGCATCTCATAGATAAAAGAAGAACCACAAAACAGAGTGAGCAAGAAAGAGAAATAAGCCCTGTCTTGTGAGTTGGGTTTAAAAGAACTCATCTACGCCTTAATCCTTACAGTCTTAGTTACAAATCAGTGTACATAGAAGAAATAGTACAACAAAAGTATGAGTTTGGAGTTAAAAAAAAAACAAATAACTCCAATCCAGTTAGGTGACCACTGACCAAACCTAGATCATGTCTCTAGATAGAAGTATTCATCAACAATTAAGCTAGCAACATTTACATTTTTGCCGCAAATAAACATTGACTATGAACATAAAAACAGATTAAAAACAAAAACAAAAAAGTGAAAATAAATAAAGACAAACTGTTGTACATACAAATCAACGAATCATCTTGAAAAACATATTATTTTAATATTTTTACTTCTTTGAAAAACAATTTTACTCATCAAAAAACAAAAAAACAAAATCGAAGAAGAAGGCAGACAGCCAAACCAATTCAAAATGCAAAAATGGGCAACCAGAAATCAAACTATAACAAACAAACAAATCCAAGTATGATTTTCAGTGTTCACCCTTTACTACAGTCGTAAATGTGACGAAATCCAACCATAAAAAATCAAACAAATCAAAGAAATAACCAAAACAAAAACCCAAAACACAGTCTATTAAGTCTAATGACAGAAGAAGAAAGAAAACTTACTGGATAAGTCGCAAAGAGCGAGATAGAGAGGACGGAGTGTGGCGGAGAAACAACAGTTGTGGAGAGAGGGAGGCCGGCGAGTAACGATGTGTTGCGAGAAGGGAGATTCGGAGATGATAAAGTCAAGAGGTTGAGGGCTGAGGAGTGAGGTGGCGTAGTGAGAGTTGGGAGAATGAGAGGAGTCGGAGCCCTTAGGGTTTTTTCGTTTACGCTTTTATGCGTTGCTTTAGGTTTGAAGTCTTTAGACTGAATTGAAACAGCGAAGTTTTGGCGTTTAACACCATTGGCTGCAATAAATCTTGCTGTGAAAGTAAATTTTGTAATGTTACTTCTAAAGAAGAAGAACAAGAAAATTTATTAATCACATTAATTTCAAAAATCGAAAACGATGAGTTAAAAGATGAATATCTTAAAAAACTCAAGAAAACAATGAAACATGATTTTCAAAAACCTGTTAAACCCAAAATCTCTCTTGATGAAACTTTGGAAAGATTTTCAAAACAAAAGTCCAAAGTTATTTCTATCTCAGATTTGCAGCATGAGATAAGTAATATCAAGAAAGATAGCAGCAAAGGAATTTCTTCCTTCATTTATGGATAAGGGTCTTTCAACCCTTGGGTTGCCGAAACTAATTTTGATAGATCCATCCATGTATTGTTGGATGTAGTCAACATTAGCATCGTCTTGGGTTACTTTGGCTGGTTATATATATAATAATAATAATAATAATAATAATAATAATAATAATAAAGGCGGTTAGCGATTATAACCGTTAACCGCCTTTGTAAAAACCGCTAACCGCCTTTGTAGGGCGGTTACCGGTTACCGATTTTTTAGACGGTTTTAATGGTTTTGCGGTTATGGTCGGTTAGCAGGCTGTTATTTTCACCCCTAGTGAGAAGTTTGTAGGGGTGCCAATTTCTCTATTGGTGCTATCTTCCTTCTAGTGGGGCTTCCGGTGATATCCTGCTGATGTGGGATAGGAGGATTATGGAAAAGATTGAGGTGTGTGTGGGGGAGTATGTTGTGGCTTGCCTTTTAAGAAATATTGAAGACAACTTAACTTGGGCTTTTGCCGGGGTCTACGATCCTAATCCCGATAGTCATTGAAGTTCTTTATGGGACGAATTGGCTAGCTTGCTCAATTGGTGGGATTTACCTTGGTGGATTGGTGGTGATTTCAATGTCATCCGCTTTCCCTGCGAAAGATTAGGAGTGACTCGCCTTTCAACCGCGATGATGGAGTTTTCTGATTTAATTCAGAGCAAGGTCTCATGGACCTTCCCCTTGCAAGAGGGTCGTTCACGTGGTCCAATAATTCCTCTTAGTCTAGGCTTGACAGGTTTCTTGTTTCTTCGGATTGGGAAGCTAGATATCTTGGGCTCTTCCAAAAGAGGGTTCCTCGTTTGTGCTTTGACCACTTTCCTATCCTCCTTGTCTGTGGCGGCATCCAAGGGGGTGGGGGGAAAAGACTTTTTAAGTTTGAGAATATGTGGCTGCAGGAAGAAGGGTTTGTGAATAGGATGAGGCTTTAATGGGCGTCTTATACCTTTCAAGGATTCCCTAGTTTTGTCCTTGCTCAAAAATTGAAGGCTTTAAAGGTCAATCTCAAATTTTGGAACAAACAGGTGTTTGGAAATGTGGACTCTCTTTAAGAAGCTCGTCTTGAAGATTTGCGCATGCTTGATAGGCTTGAGGAAGAGAGAGGTTTAGACTCTAAAGAGTTATTGAGGAAAAGCCCGATTGTTAGTAATTTGGAAAGAATTATTCTTCAAGAAGAAATTAGTTGGAGACAAAAATCCAGTGTCCTTTTGCTAAAAGGTGACAAATGCACAAAGTTCTTTCATCGGATTGCAAACTAGGACAGGAGATCCAACTCCATAGAATCATTGTCTATTAACGACTCAATTTCTTCAGAACAACTGTCCATCAGAGAACATATTGTTCAATTTTATGAGTCCTTATTTTTAGAGCAATACAACTGCTGGCCTAGGTTGGATGGCCTTGCTTTCAACTTCTTTAGCTACGGAGGAGACCTCTCGGTTGGAGCTTCCTTTTAAGGAAAGGAAGGTCCTAGAGGTGGTGAAAGGTATGAATCGAGATAAGGTTCCAGGTCCCGATGGCTTTCCCATGGCTTTTTTCCAAGACTGTTGGGACATGATCAAATCTGATATCATAAGGGTCTTTTTGATTTTCATGCTCATAGTAAATTTGTGAAAAGCCCCAACGCCAGTACAACTGGAGGCCTAGGTTGGATGGTCTTACTTTCAACTCTTTAGCTACAGAGGCCTCTCGGTTGGAGCTTCCTTTTGAGGAAAGGGAGGTCCTAGAGGTGGTGAAAGGTATGAACCGAGAAAAGGCTCCAAGTCTAGCTTCCCAATGGCTTTTTTCCAAGATTCCTGGGGCGTGATCAAATCTGATATCATGGGGGTCTTTTTGATTTTCATGCTCATAGTAAATTTGTGAAAAGCCTCAATGCCTCATTCATTTCCTTAATCCTCAAGACTCCTGGGCCGATTGATCTCGCAGACTTTTAACCTATTAGGCTCGTGAGTGGTGTTTATAAGATCATTGCTAAAGTCCTTGCTAATAGAATGAGTCGTCTTATGGAATAGAACCTCAAAGCCTCAAAACGCTTTTGTTAAAGGTAGACATATTTTGGACTCGATCCTCATAGCCAGCAAATGTTTGAATAGTCGTATCAAGTTTGGTATTCCAGGAGTGCTTTGCAAGCTAGATATTACGAAGGCTTTTGATCACATCAACTGGAAGTTCTTATTGTACATGCTGAAAAGATACGTTTTTGGGGGAAAATTGGTCTCTTTGATATCACACTGCATTTCTTCGGTGCCCTTCTTTGTTTTGGTTAATAGTTCTCCATCTGGCTTCTTCAATAGTTTTAGAGGGCTGAGACAGGGCGATTCTCTATCTCCTCTTCTGTTTGTAGTCGTCATGGAAGCTTTGAGCAAAATAATTTCTGTTACTGTTGACAGTGGTCGTCTCTCATGCTTTTATGTGGCTTCTAGGCTTCTCATGGTTAACATCTCATACTTGTTGTTTGCGGATGATACCTTGGTCTTCTGTGAGGCTAACCCTAGCCACCTCTGCTACCTGCGTGTTCTCTTATTATGTTTCGAAGTTGTCTCTGTCTTAAAGTTCAATCTGGCCAAATCCCTCTTGGGCTGTAGGACTTCCTCGTTGCCCCTAAAGTACCTTGGTATGCCGCTTGGCCAGTTGGAAAAGGTTGTATTTGTCCAAGGGTGGCAGGGTAAACGTACATGTATAAAAATAAGTTTTATAAATATAAGATTCTATAATTGTAGTGTATAAATATAAATATAATAAACATAATATATGTAATACTACAAACATTCCATTTAGAACGTGAAATATAGATCAAAGTTAAAATTTTGATATAAAATAAGTTTTAGGTGATCCTCTCTCACTCTCTCTCCCCCTTCACCTTCAACACTGTTGCATCTCCATCAACCACTGGCAATCGGTGGCAAACCATCACGGGAGCCCCCGCCACAACACTTTTAGACACCTCTTTCCTCAGATCCCTTGCTCATTTTTTGTTTCCTGGACATCCTTAGTTTGCATTGTGTGTCTCTGGAACCATGGGTAGCCTACGACACCATAGCTAGCGGCTATGTGAGTCGTAACGTGGTGGCGTAGGTGTCATGTCCCTTTTCGGGGGTTGCCGTGTGAGGTTGGGGATGGAGAGTCGTTTCTTTGTGGAGGCTAAATCTTTCCTCTACTCAGTGGTGAATGGGTTAGATGAGCTAAGGGTGGTGGAAAAGAGGAAAGGATTTTCTGGGTCTCTTTTGTTGGGCTCACGTTGCACTGCTTGGTTGTTTCCATTGTAGAAGAGGTGTTGCGTGATACTATTTTTGAGGATTTTGTTAAATCTTGTAGAGGGTTCGAAGGTGAAAATCATCCAGAGAGGTGGGAATAGATTCAGTTGGTTTTTGGAGGTGGTGCTCTACGTTGTGGGACTTAGAACGTGAAATATAGATCAAAGTTAAAATTTTACTTAGTTTTAATATTAATTTTTTTTTAAGTAAAAAATATTATAAAACCTCAATCGAGCTCAAGCCGCTCGAGATCAATTGGAGGCTCAGCTTGATAAGTTAGCCAAGTTCGAACTTGGCTATGCTTTTAACAAGCTAAATTCGAACAACCCTTCGAAACTTGGCTCAAGCTCGAGCCCATTTTCTATGTATTTGAGCCAAATCCGACAGCCCCAAGCTTGGCTCGGAATATAGCCCTAGATGTAGGAGTGGAAGTGGAAGAGAATTTTGGAGGAAAGGCAATGAGAAATAAAGGATGTTTTGTTTTGTTGTTTGTTTGGCAATAGGGACAGGGTGTAAACGAGCCGATCTTGAGAGTAGTGCTTACTCGAGCTCGGCTCGTTTGATTTTTCCTCAAGCTCGAACTCGAGCTCAAAATGAGCCTTATTTTTCTGTTTGAGTTCGGCTTGTCGAGGTGGATCATTATACGAGCTCGAGCCCGAGTACTCGGGGGGTCGAGCTTAGCTTGAGTCGGATTATTAAACCTTTTTTTATTTAAGTATAAAATAAAATTAAAAACAAAAAAAATTAAATTAAATTAATTCTATTGATGATAATTTCTATAAAATCACTACACAAGAAACGAACATGACGAACATCATAAAAAATCAATCTTCACAACATCAAGTCGATCCTCTCTCTCCTCGTAACTGCCTATTCCCGCCATGCTCCATCACCAAGTTGACCAGCATCTCGTCCTTGTTGTCTGTGAACATAGTCATGACCACCGCTGCATGAAGCGGAGTTGGGTGGGCTACAAGTAGAGTTCAAAGAAGGAGACATGATGAGGAGACGGAATTCAGAGAAGGTTATGGAAGAGAGTAGCAATGGATTTTAGGGTTTAAAACAAATGAAGGGTGAGGATTTTGTCTTGATATCTAATGGTTGGAAAAAGGCTTTTGGAAAATGGAAGGTTAGACATGAAATTCTGTTAGTTTTCTTTACGGCAGATGGATGGAGGTACTATTTGGGTATATGCCCATAAGCGAGGTACCACCTGTGATTGAAAGTAAAACCGACGTGGAAAAAAAAAATATAAAGTTGTTAAAACACAATGGCCAAAAAGATATTTAATCCTTTTAATAATTATTGCAGGTTTACTTTCAAATTTAGGAGTAATCAGATTATCAATTTCTGTTTTCATAATTGTAATTTGCTCTTTATGGTATAGTGATTGGCTGAAAGCTTCCTGTGGTAAGTAAATAACACAAATAGGTATCAACATCTAACTTCTATCCAATTTTTTTATAAAAACTTTTATATCATATTGTGACTTGCCTCACATAAATAAAAGAATTTAAAATTTAAAAATATGAAATATAAAATACATAAAGAAAGAAAAAAAAAAAATCATCGTACCCCTTCAAACTATTACTCGATTGTTATTGTTCCTCCAAACTATAGATTGCGTAAATGTCCTAGCTGGGGATATCACACCCAACCTCATGTGAATTCACTAAGTGTAGAAGATGACCCATACCTAAACACACCATGAACAACACCAATGCAAATCACTAAGCTTAAACATCTAAAGCTGACTTTAAACAAGATAAAATCAATGAGACTAATTGAATTCAAGACTAAGTGAAGTACATCCTAAAAACATGAGTAACCAACTGACTCTCATGCAATACTAAGTAAAGAAGGATGCAAATCATGAACATGATGATCCTAAACGACTCCAAATGTATGAGATAATACAAAGGAATGCAATTGATGCAAAGTGATGAAAGAAAAATGACTAACTTTTCATTGAAGCATTTTATCAAACAAATGGAGTGCATTGTGAAGAGTGAAAGATGCAAAATTATATAAATTATGCAAAACATTCTCAAATACATGAGGGAAATGAATAATGTAACACAACCTAATATTTTCAAAGTAAATACTCAAGTTGTTCATGTGAAAATTTTAAGGAAAGAGATGCAATGCACATGAAATACCAAAACTCAAAATACGCATAAAAAACTTGAGCAAAACATAAAATTCTCATACATTGTGAATTGGGAAGCTGACTTTAAACAAGGTAAAATCGATGAGACTAATGCAATCCAAGACTAAGTGAAGCACATCCTAAAACATGAGTAAACAAGTGACACTCATGCAATGCTAGGTGAAGAAGGATGCAAATCATGAACATGATGATCCTAAACGACTCCAAATGTATGAGATAAGACAAAGGATTGCAATTGATGCAAAGTGATGAAAGAAAAATGACTAACTTTTCATTGAAGCATTTTATCAAACAAATGGTGTGCATTGTGAAGAGTGAAAGATGCAAAATTATATAAATTATGCAAAACATTCTCAAATACATGAGGGAAATGAATAATGTAACACAACCCAACATTTTCAAAGTAAATACTCAAGTTGATCATGCAAAAATTTTAAGGGAAAAGATGAAATGCACATGAAATACCAAAACTCAAAATACGCATAAAAAACTTGAGCAAAACGTAAAATTCTCATACATTGTGAACTGGGAAGATGAAAAATTTAGAGGAAAGATGGGTTTGAAGTAAAAAATTCAAAGAATGATATCTAAACAAAAAAAAAAAAATCGAAGAATGATGAAATTTGAGTATTTTTTAAGATCACTAATTTGGTGTTCGAACTTGTGAACAAGGGGGTGGTAATGGTCGGATTTAAGAATTCACTTAAAAACGTGACCTTTTGATCCCGTTCGAACACACAATATGGCTGTTCGAACGCGATACCAAAAAATTTGTGGCAAGCAGTGTAAAAAATTTGAAAATCAACACTCATTTCCACAAAATTTTAAGGCACTAAAATAATCCCTACATGATATATCAAAATAATTTTTCACACCATGGAATACATCACAAGACATTTGATACATAATAAAACTAAATCATGTACGTGGAAGATCAAATTGTGTTTCAAATGCATTAAGGGTCCAAAAGTTTGATGGATTTCAATTCACACACAACGCAATCATTTTGTTTAACAATTAAACAATGTGCATGATGTGTGTGAGCAATTTCCAACAAGACCTAAAATTTGTGAGGAGGTCTAGCTTTTCACCATAGGTGCATGATAAATACATTTTAAAGTCCAAAAGTCCAACCAAAGTCTAGTGCCTAGGAGCACTTCAAATGTTCTCCCCTAACTGCACCAAGCACTATAAATGGTGATCCTAGTCCATTTTGATTGTTCGATTTTTTCTGCAATGAATGAAGAATGACTATTTCTATAAGGACATAAGGATTTGATCCATTTGAATCTTTGATATTTAGTTCACTTTTTGGTGCTTTTTCGGTTTTTCACCTTTCGGTTCTTTTTATACTGCATGTGTGCCATAGTGATTAGGCTAACATTAAATTAAGCCCTAGGTTCAACTAGGTCTGATCAATTTTGTCTTTAAAAATGTATTATCCCTACCAATGATTGCCTACCCAGCACTCACAAAATGACAAATTAACATGTCGGAATTAATAGGTGCACAAAAATTGCAAGCATAGAAAAGAAGAAGAAGCCAAGGTTTTTTTTTTTTTTTTTTTGGTGCAAAATAACGAAAGTTATGCAATAAAAGATAAAGATGCAACATGTAAAACAACATACAAAAAAAATTTTAATCATTCAAGAGATTTGTTCTCTTTTTATTTCAATTTTAATTTCTAGTTTTGAAAAAAAGAAACCAAAACTAAAATGAAAAATACATAGATGCAAACGCAGACAAACCAAAAAACAAGCAAACATGCAAAATGATAAAAAGAGAACGATAAATGTATGTAGCAAAAGAATTAAACTTTTATATTTCCTCCTCGGACTGATTGCACCTGAGGAGGCGAGCCTTTTTTTCTTGCCTTCAACTCTTCGAATTCTGCATCGACTAGTTTATCAAACCTATCCAAGGACATCTGATCGTCTCTGCACTGGTGAGCAAAATGTACCGAGATAACTGCACCAAAACATAAAAGAGCCAAAAAGACCCATTACTTGAGAAGTCTAAAATAGGTTCTAAAAAGAGGCACGAAAGAAGCTCAAACACTAAAGAGTCCAAAGGGCCCATTACTTGAAAAGTAGTTAGCGGTTAATAACATGCATTCAATAATTGCTTAACTACCGGTTGCGGTTAACTACTAACCGACTTAGCAGTTGCTGTTACTTAAAAATGATAACCCCCAGGTTGGGAGGAGACAATTACTACACCAAGTCAAGATGAAAAACCTTACCAAGACAATATGTAGGATAACTTGCTCCTCACGTGCCTCAACTCTAACTCCTTAGTTGGTCTTTCTTCAGAGAGTGACCTCCTTACCGATCACCACTAGTAGTGTTTAGTTGTAACTTTGATTGTGTAGTCACAACATGTTGACTTGAATCCCAGTCCAAAAATCTTCACACAAACAAGTTCTTGGAATAGGGGTGTAAACCCAGAGCCCGTTCCAAGCTATTGGGTAATAATCGGGAACAGGCTCTGGAACCGGGTACCCCGGGTGAAACCGGTTACCCTGATTGGGTAGTATTTTTTTAAAAAAATAATAATAATTTTTGGGTCTATTATTGAGTGAAGTGCCACTCATAATGTCCATATTCTCGGCCAATGGCCAACTTCGTGCACCGAATCCAAACTTACCAAAACAATTCATTAAGCAATTTAATGCTTGACGACCATTTTTCCCACAGGTTTGGCATGGAGGCTTGGTAGGAAAATGAGAATTTTTCGTTGCTGGTGGTTGAGCTGGAGAGCTATCCCGTGGAACAGGTGAGCCATTTGGTAGTTGTTGCATACTCTGCTTTGAAGAATCAAGGAAACTTATTCTTTCCCGAGTTCTGCTTTGCAAAGCTTCCTGTTTCAGATTCACATTGCTGTCAATGGTTGGTGGTCAGCATTTCAAAGTTTGGAAGCTCAATTTGAAACTTATCAAAAGAAAGCACAGCAGTGACATAAGATCAAAATTAAGTCATCATCATTGACTGGCTGGATTTGGCGAGTTGAGCAACTCTGGAACATGGTATTGGTTGAGAGCAAATCGCGATGAGAGATAGCTCCAGACTTGCTTAGAGGCTAGATGTATTGAGACCATAAACAGATGACAATTAATACACTATCATCAACAAGTACTGGTCTTTCATTTTCCACAGAACAAATTCTAGATTTAAGCTAGTCGTAGGTTTGTCCTGATCATCTATATATATACACCCGGAGTCGGTTACCTGGTTATAATCGGGTGTCTAAAAAATTAATAACCGGCTCTGGCTCCAGGTACTTGGTTACTCGGTTATATATAACCGGGTATCAAACCAGTTTTTCGGTTACCCAGAGCCGGTTAGTGCCCGGAGCCGGTTTCCCGGCCGGTTATAACCGGTCCGAAATTACACCCCTATGGAGCAACACTCAAGAACCTTATGTTGTATTTCTTGTTACAAGACTCTCAATATTCTCTATGGAAGCTCTGAAAAGTGTGTATGAGAGATGTATAAAAGATTGAGACAATGGAGTTGTCTTTCTCATTTTGAAGTTTCAAAGGCCTTGACAATCTGAACTTCATATTCTGAAGCAGCAAACAAGAGAAACAACAACCTGTATACATTCTAAAAACGAAGAGACTCTTTAAAAAAAAAAACGAAGAGAGGCTGAGGAAGAGTCTGGAAGCTGAAAAAAAGGAGGGATTTTTTTTCACTCAAAAGTCGCGTCGACCAGCACGTTTTCGGGGATTTCAAAATGCAATAACCATAGTCATCCAATTAAAAGTGCTCGAAATTCTAACCGTTGGATTCGAAGGTGGATGACAGCTAGAATGCATGACCTAGGTTGTGTTAATCCAGTGCTTCGCATTCCACATGAGCTCACCACTTAATTGACGCGATTTGAGATTAAAAAAATAGTAATCGTAATCAATGGTCATGATGATTTTCGATGCAGAGATGGCACCGGTTTCAGCCATAGCTCACCGCCACACGCGCAGAGGATCATTTTTTTTAAACCTAAGCATCGTCTCAGAAAAGCCTTTTGCCGACAGCCTCATTAATTGTTCTCTTCAGTCGTCTTCTTTAATGCTTGATCTAAGCCGTTGAAATGAATTGGTTTTATCAAAAAACCAATCAAGCAGTGAGAAAGGAGAAAATCTTATCAAAAAAACCCTACCATCGCTCGATTCACTTTGTAAGCATTAATGGCAGTCAAGCGAAAATTGAATGTTCTCATTCAATTTTCCCAACAACCCATTCCTCAAATTTCTCCATCCACCATTAATGAACAATCGAGGAGAAAATCCATTGGCAAATATATTTTTCCAATCTTCCATTTTGTTCTGGGGAATTTTTGTTCTTTAATCTCGTCGGGTTCAAACCAAAAAAGGGCAATGATCAATCTGCCATGCCATCCCATCCTATCCCGATCCCTCCAAAGGCTCCCAAGCCTCACATCTCACACTCGCAGCCAGAAGCCCTAAATGATCTTATGGATTTGTTACTACTACTAGACACTCTCCCTCTGTGCATTTTATTTTATTTTTGGTTGTTCTTTATTTCTCTAATGCTCCCATATGATATATCATACTCGCTCTTGCTCACGGCTTTGAGTGTTTTTATTTGGTTGTTCATCCTTTCCCGAATCCCCCAATATGATACATCCCCCCATATTTGGTTGTTCATTCTTGCACCCTGGGTCTATGATTTGAGTTTCAAATACTTGAAGGCTGAAGCTGACTACATCTACGTCTACAAGTATAGAACTTGGGTATGTAATCCTTGCTTTGCTTTGTTTGTTTTTTACAATATTTTTTTTTTTTAGTTTTAGTTAGTTATCAATTCTAATCTTAATGTTTGGATTTGTTTCACCTTTCAGGTGATAGAATCACGGATTTGTTTTCAAATCTGGAAAGAAAAAACCCTATTAGAACAATATCCGGTTCAAGGTTTGTTTGAAATCTGTAATCTATTATATTTGCTTTATTTGAGCAACTAAGTTCTTTAATCTATTATGCTTTGGTTTGTTAGCAGTCTGTAATCTATTATGCTTTGCTTTGTTCTATTAACTGAGTTCTTTAATCTATTATGCTTTGATTTGTTAAAAATCTGTAATCTAATATGCCTTGCTTTGTTTGAGCAACTGAGTTCTTTAATCTATTATGCTTTGCTTTGTTAGGATTCTATAATCTATTATGCTTTTCTTTGTTCTATTAACGAAGTTCTTTAATCTATTGTGCTTCAATTTGTTAGAAATCTGTATTCTATTATGCTTTGTTTTGTTTGAGTAATTGACTTCTTTAATCTATTATGCTTTGCTTTGTTAGCAATCTATAATATATTATGCTTTGCTTTGTTCTATTAACTGAGTTCTTTAATCTATTATACGTTGATTTGTTAGAAATCTGTAATATAATATGCTTTGCTTTATTAGCAATCTGTAATCTATTATGCTTTGTTAGACTGTTTAGTTAACAGCCATAGAATCTGCAATTCTCGTTGATAGTCCACATTCTATAATCTTAAACGCTAAACCCTAAGAGATTCCCACTTTCCTATAACTCTAATACAGTAAAACCCTCAATCCCTAAATCCTGAAGCCCTATAACTCTAAAACCCTAATAATCCCTAAAAAACTTTAAAACCCTAAATCCCGAAGCCCCATAACTCTAAAACCCTAATAATCCCTAAAATTCTCTAGAACCCTAAACCTTAAAACCCTAAATCCCGAAGCCCTATAACTCTAAAACCCTAATAATCCCTAAAAAACTCTAAAAAAAACCCTAAATCCCGAAGCCCTATAACTCTAAAACCCTAATAATCCCTAAAAAACTCTAATACCCTATAAACTTAAAACCCTAAATACTAATATCATAGAACTCTCACGTTTCAGTCTATCATGAGTGCCTAAGTTAGACCTTTGGTAATGGGACTTGCATTTTAAGAGATCCTCATTTGCTTCCTATGCCTTGTGAACTTTAGTCTTGCCGAGCAAAGTGTGTTATATATAACACACTTTGCTTGGCAACACTAAAGTTCACAAGCATAGGAGGCAAATGAAAATCTCTTACATGCAAGTCCCATTACCAAAGGGCATAGGCCTAAGCTAGGCACTAATGAGAAGACTAAAATGTGAGAATCTAAAATCTGTTCTGCAATTTATTTTATCCCTAATAGTCCTATAATATAATCTAGTCTTTGTTAGTTAACAACCCTGAAATCTGACATGATCTTTAGTTAACAGCTCTAGTTTTGTTATAAAGAAAAAAGTCTAATATAATTTATAACTTATAAAAGTTATGGAGAACAGAACTCAACCTATGGAAGTCAATGAAGTTGAATTAGTCAATGAAGTTGAGTTAGGTGATGATACAATTACTCCTTCCATTGCCTCTGGAGTTGGTGGCAGTAAAAATGCACCCGATCAACCTCTAACTATTGATACTCCTCCTTCGGATCCCCCAACTTTGGGTACTATTCCTGCTGATTCTCAAACTTTGGGTAGTGCTCCTACTCCTGCTGATGTTAGTAGTGGTACTAGTGCATATGAAAAGAAGCATAGGCAAAAGACTTCTAAAGTTTGGGATGACTTTTCACAAATAGAAGTTTGTGGTGTTAAAAAATCACAGTGTAATTGGTGTAAGAGGCTGTTTGTTGTTTCCAAATCAAGTTCTACCTCAACACTTGGTAGTCATTTGGGTGCTTGTGTGAAATATGTGGAGTCCAACAACAAAAAACAAAAGATTCTCACCTTTGATAAAAGTGATGGGTGGGGGGCTACTTTGTCAAATTTTTCGTATATGAGAAGAAGGTTAGGGAACTTGCTGCCCACATGGTGCTCTTCCATGAATACCCTTTTAATAAGATGGAACATGAACTTTTTAACAAGTTTATAAGGGCATGCACGCCTTATTGGAAAAAGATTAGTCGTGCTACTTTGAAAAATGATTTCACAGCTACATACGTTAATGAAAAGAAGAAGATGAAAACAATGCTTAGCGGGGTTGACAAGGTAAACATAACCATTGATATGTGGACATCTTCGTAGAGGGTGTCATATATGGTGGTTATTGGCCACTTGTGGATTCAGATTGGTTCCATCAAAAGCGAATTTTGAACTTTTTTAACGTACCTCCTTCGCATGGTGGTGTTGTCATTGCCGATGCCATAAAGAAGTGTTTCATAGAATAGCATTGAGGATAAGGTATTTATGATAACAGTGGATAATGCAAAAGCAAATGATTCCACTATTAGAATCATTAAAGATTATTTTGAATTGAGGAATGAGTTGGCTGTTGGGGGTCAGTTATTCCATGTTTGATGTTGTGCACATGTTACTAATTTGTTGGTGCAACCAGGGTTTGCTGAAATTGGGGACATTATTGATTGTGTGGGGCAGGGAATCAAGTATGCGGTTGCTTCAGAGGGTTAGCTCAAGGAGTTTTGTGATATAGCAAAACAATTGCATTAGCCATCGAAGAAGCTGGTTTTAGATGTCCCCACACATTGGAACAACACCTACTTAATGTTGGCCACTGCAATAGGGTTCAGAGAAGTGTCCCAATGTATCATCAAGTTGATCAAGCATTTCAGTGGGTTGTGAGTCCTAAACAATGGAACAAGGTTGAGAATGTTAATCAGGTTTTGTCTATTTTCAGTGAAGTCACGAACATGGTATCCGAAAGTGATTACCCTACCTCAAATTTGTTTCTACTTAAGGTATGGAGAATGAAAGAAATTCTGAATTTGAAGTGTGTGGATAGGAATGAATACATAAGATCAATGGCAAGTAAAATGGCTCTGAAATTTGATAAGTATTAGGGTGAATGCAATTTGTTGATGTCCATAGCTATTGTCTTGGATCCGAGGTACAAGATGAAGTTGATCAATTTATGTTTTCCACTTATTTACCCTGAACCTGAATCTTTTATGCACATAAAAGAGGTGTTGTCCATTGTGCATGAGTTGTATGAAGTGTATGTCACCGCTCATAATTCTTCTGTTTTGAAACAAATTGCTAATGAGCAGGCGGCAAGTGTTTCAACTGTTTCTACCCCACATGTTTCCAAAGTTTCCACGGCTTGATCAAGGTATCGGGATCACGTTAGAAGTACTGACATCATTCAGCCCCTTAAATCTGATTTGGGTATTTATCTTAAAGAGGATGTCTACATATGCAAGAAGGATCACAATGGAGAAGATATTGATACAGAATTTGAGGCTTTAGCGTGGTGAAAATTCAATGCCTTGAAGTACCACATCGTGTCTAAGATGGCAAAGGACATTCTAGTTGTACCCATCACTATAGTTGCTTTTGAATCTTCATTCAATGCAGGTGGTAGAGTTATTGATCTACACCGAGTATCCTTATCAACTGAAACCGTTTAAATGCTATTGTGTGGCTCCGATTGGGTGAAAGCAATACATGGAATCAAGAAAAAATCTTCAGAAACTGTAAGTGCATTTTTATCACGTAATTTACATAAAATTACATGTGTTTAGGTATAAACTAACTTTATTAACTTTGTCTTTATGCTTATTTTTGTAGAAACTGGTTGAAGTTGACTTGCCAACAACATTTTCATGAATGTGATTCAGATATTCAGACTTTATTAAATCCTGTAGGGGGGTTCGAAGGTGACAATCATCCAAAGCGGTGGGAATAGATTCAATTGGTTTTTGAAGGTGGCGGTCTACGTTGTGGGACTTAGAACGTGAAATATAGATCAAAGTTAAAATTTTACTGAGTTTTAATATTAATTTTTTTAAGTAAAAAATATTATAAAACTCCAATCGAGCTCAAGCCACTCAAGCTCAATTGGAGGCTCAGCTTGTTAAGTTAGCCAAGTTCGAACTTGGCTATGCTTTTAACAAGCTAAATTCGAACAACCCTTCAAAACTTGGCTCAAGCTCGAGCCCATTTTCTATATATTTGAGCCAAATCTGACAGCCCCAAGCTCAGCTCAGAATATAGCCCTAGATGTGGGAGTGGAAGTGGAAGAGAATTTTGGAGGAAAGGCAATGAGAAATAAAGAATGTTTTGTTTTGTTGTTTGTTTGGCAATAGGCTCAGTGTGTAAACGAGCCGATCTTGAGAGTAGTGCTTACTCAGCTCGGCTCGTTTGATTTTTCTTCAAGCTCGAACTCGAGCTTGACATGAGCCTTATTTTTCTGTTTGAGTTCGGCTTGTCGAGGTGGATCATTGTGCGAGCTCGAGCCCGAGTACTCGGCGGGCTCGAGCTTAGCTTGAGTCGGATTATTAAACCTTTTTTTATTTAAGTATAAAATAAAATTTAAAAAAAAAAAAAAAAAAAAACAAATTAAATTAATTTTATTGATGATAATTTCTATAAAATCACTACACAAGAAACGAACATGACGAACATCATAACAAAGAGAAATTTAATAATATGCACATCCTATATTAACATACAGATAAATCAAAATTCAGCTTGGAGATTGGAGCTTCAGCCAATAATAAGGGAAAGATTCACTTTTTATCAAATGAAGTTGATAGATGAACTTAACTATGGTGTAACGAGAAAAGATAAAAGTTAAGCAGTTGTTAGCAAACTGGGAAAAAAAAAAAAAGAGAGAGAGAGAGAGAAATCAAATCCTAGAAAAGGTTTCGAGTTCCAATGAACTGTAGGGAGCAAAAATAAAGTATTTAAATCACATGGGGCAAAAATGTATTTGACCCTTATTTTTATAAAGCAGAGGGCGATTTGTAATTTAGTCCAACTCAAGTACCGATTTTGCATTTAGCACTTTAATTAATCAAGTAATTTTATATATTCTATCACTTGAATCTCACACTTTTATTTTGCAACTCTTTTGATATTCATTGCTTTATTCTTGACCAGCATTATTTTTGTGACAAAACTCACTCTCCATGCAAGTAGCATGAATTATAGAAATCATATCAATGGTGCTTCCCTTCTATTCCATTGATTTACATGACTATATGCTATTTAAGAACTTGATATTCATTTATATGGTTGAAAAGAACAAGTACTTTGAATTTTCTTCCATACTTTAAAATTTTAGATAAAACCTAAAAACGGCTATCTTCTTCACATGTTCATTCTTGTATTTTTCTTCAATTACTTAATCTAATTCTTTACCGTGTCTTCTTATGTAGTCTCTATCTTATTAGGGGTAAAAGCAAGCTCTCTCTTCAAAAATATATAAATATTATAAAGACAATCTATTGAAATAGTGGAGGAAACCAACAAAAAAATGCAAAATAAGTTGGAAGAAAAGCAAGTTCGTCTTCTCTCACAGCTGCATCTTCTCCGACTGCCACGGCTGGTCACTCTTGGTGGTTTGTATTGGTGATTTAATGTAAATATTCAACACCATTATGCACACAGCATACATATCCATCACAAAAAGTATTCATCATGCATAAGTCACACAAAATGAACTCACATGTGATTTAAAAAAAAATTAAGCACAAACCACTTACACATGCAAAATGATAAAAACCAAATTAAAACAAGCAAATTAAAATGATAAAAACCAAATTAAAAACAAGCAAAATGATAGAACAAGATTCCAAGAACTCCCCAAGCTTCTTCTCTCTCAGCCCCGGCCCCCATATAGACCTTTGGGACCCCAACTCAAAAACAACAGATTTGCGAGTCTGAGGCTCTGGCTCTAGCTCCGGCTTCGTATTAGATATACGGACACACCTCACGGTAACCATGCGCAATAAGGCCAGTTTCCAATCAATTCTACAGATAATCTCAATGAAGGTCATGATTCTGAGACAACCAAACTTCAAGGCAAAACAAGTGCTGACAACAAGAAACGTGGGAGATCATCTCTTCCTAATTCCAAGACATGCCATTTCGCAAATCTGCATGACATTCCTTGTTGTAGCTAATGTGTTCTATTTATCTGTAATTAACGTGTTGTATCCTCTGTAGTTAACGTGTCTCATAGTTAATGGCTGTATTTTATTTATTCTCCTCCTCTGTATATTAACTTCTATAAATAGTGAACAAGTGTGCTCAGTTCATGCATGCCCCTAGTGATCTCTACTAGACAGCCGTCAAGCGTATCCTACACTACTAAAAGTTCTCTATTTCACATGGTCTGCTCATTCGGCCCTGTGCATCATTTCATCTTGCTGCCTTCTCAGATGTAGATTGGGCGGGTTGCCCTGATGACCGCAAATCCACCTCTGGCTATTGCACATTACTTGGCCCCAATATTTTCTCTTGGACTTCAAAGAAATAATCCACTGTTTCCTGCTCCAGCACTGAAGCTGAATACAAAGACCTTGCTAATGCCGTTGCAAAATTACAATGGATCAAATATCTGCTTCACGAACTTGGTGTTTATCTTTCTCATCCGCCTACACTGTTTTGTGACAACATTGGTGCTACCTATTTGTCTTCTAATCCAGTACTTCATGCTCGTACAAAACACATTGAAATTGATTATCATTTTGTTAGGGAATGTGTGGCTCTCCAAGCTCTCATTGTTAAATTTCTGTCCAGCAAAGGTCAACTTGCTGATATCTTGACAAAGCCCCTTGTCTCCTCCATACTCACTTCTCTTCGCACCAATCTCACTATCAGTACCAGCTCGTTTCAATTGCGGGGGAATTTTAGATATCTGGACACACCTCACGGTAACCACGCGCAATAAGATCAGCCTCCAATCAATTTTGTAGATAATCTCAGTGAAGGTCATGATTCTGATACAACCAAACTTCAAGGCAAACAAGTGCTGACAACAAGAAACGTGGGAGATCATCTCTTCCTGATTCCAAGACGTGCCATTCCGCAAATCTGCATGCCATTCCCTGCTGTAGCTAACATGTTTTGTTTCTCTGTAATTAATGTGTTGTATCCTTTGTAGTTAACGTATCTCACATTTAATGGTTGTATTTTATTTATTCTCCTTTTCTGTATATTAACTCCTATAAATAGTGAACAAGTGTGTGCGCTCAGTAAGGCAATTTACAACCAATCATTATTGTCTTCAAACTCTAATACTTCGCAACAGCAACGGAGTTCCTCTCCCACTCCCATCGTCTTTCTGAATGTCGCTTGATGACCGAGACCAAAACATCATGAGAGAGAGAGAGAGAGAGAGAGAGAGAGAGAGAGGGAGATGTTTTGTCAAGGGGTGATTGGTCGAGGAAGAGGTGAGGCAAACGTGGAGGAAAGGTGTGGAAGAGATTGACTTTTAGACTAAAAAGATTTTACGGCTTCTGATTTGACCTAAATGGAGTAGTTTGGGCCGTCAGATCCTCATTTAGGTCGATGATGTGGATTTATAATTGGGATGGTCATGGGACTGCGTTAAAGAAGGGATACAGGATGACGTCCATTTAAGTCTTTTGCCCTTTGAAAAAAAAATATATAATTCTTATAATTTATTAGGCCTCCCAATTTTCAACACATTTGATAAATTTGACAAGAATTCGACCCGAAATTAATAAATTAAAATATTATATAATCGAATTTTTGTGAATTCAGATTGACTTGATTTAACCCTTTCACATGAATTCAAGTTACCACACCTAATATATATATATATACATAGTAAATACATTGTCATGTTATTTAAATTTTTTAAATAACATGGCATGATATAAACTATTAGATGTCACAACATAAAATATGAATCATTCCTATTTCACTTGAAATGAAGATCCTATTCCTTATCCCTCATGTGCATTCGTCGTTCATTTTCTTCAATAAGTTAAAGTATTAGGTAATTAAATGCTTGTTACTAAAGGTGAAAATGCGAGCGGATAATAAACATCTGCATCTGCTATCCGCACCTAATTGCTATCAACACATGCGAATGATATATATATATATATAATTAAATTCACTAAAACGACATCGTTTTTTGTTTGGTAAGTTTAAAACTTTTAGGTTATGTTAAGCTTTTTGCACTATCATTTCAAAGTCATACGTCATTCATTTTCTTTCTTTTCTTTTCTTTGGTAATCCAAATCTCAATTATTCTATGAGACAATAACCCTCTATAGCTGATAATCACAAATTGTGTTACAAGTTAAATCTTTATTTATTTAAACTTGCATATAGTAATAAACACATTATTTAATCTTACATATAGATTTAGATAGTAGTCCAAAATGCTCATTACCTCATATGCGGATAGCGGATAATAACCGTATTTAATAACTACAATAACCACTCGGATGGGGATAGTAATCATATAATGCGAATGCAGATATTTAAAAGTGATCACCGCATTTTGCATATGCGGATATTGCTAATGACCACATCCGCTTCCGCATTTTCACCCTTACTTGTTACTACAATTTTTCCTATAATTCCTTTACAAATTCACATAACAATTTACATTTTATAAAAATGAGTGTCGCATGGACTACTATGTAATAGTCCATATTTTAATGTTTAATGCTATAAGTAGAACTCATGTCTCCCTTTTTCCCCCTAAAGATGATGTGCCTTTTAAAATCACGTTAGATCAAAATTCATAGTGATCTATTCCAAATTCAATGGTGATTTTAAAAGCTCACATCACATTTGAAGGGATAAAAAGGGGACATGGGTCCTACTTACAGTATTACTCTTATTTTAATAGTTGACGTGGTAAATACCACGTAAATTGTCACATCAGTTTGTAAACATGTAATTGGTAAGTACCGTGTTGACTGCCATTAGACATTTCACATTTAGTGGATAATGTAATAAATGATACATGGATTATCGCATCATTTTGTAATATATTTGGCATTTTAGTGATTAACATAATAAATGTCACATATATCAATGAAAATGTTGTGCGGGGTACACTGTTGATACAATGAACGCTTTCCTAACTTCCTAAACATTTCTTCTGGGCCACCTCTGGAGGGCCCAAAGTCCTTCCCCTTCTTCTCCTAATATGTGAATTTGCTCGATCCTGAACTCTATAGGCTTTGAGAGTGTCCTTTGCATACATAAACTTTTTATTCTTATCAATCAACTCTTACAAAGTGCTTGGCATGCCCATTGATAAGGCTTGCATGAAAGAGTTGTTCGACCAATTTCCTCTTATGCTTCGTTTGTTTTGACGTAAAATGATTTTCGTCATAAAATATTTTCGGATAAATCATTTTCAGAAAAAATGATTTTCTTGAAAATATTTTTCGGCATTTGGCTCACACAAAAAAATTACGAAAGGCGAAAATTAAAGTCTGGCAACTGTCGCCAGAATCCGGCAACATCCGGTCGCTGTTGCCGGATTTCGGCAAGTAGGTTTGGCCTGATTCCGGCCGGATCCCAGCCATTTTGGCCAGATCTGCCGAATCCGTCGAGATTTGGCCAGATCCGGTCGGATTAATGGCCGGATCCGGCTAGAGCTGGTCGGATTCCGACCTTTTTCGCCAGATCTGATTGGCTTCTGACCATGGCCGGAATCTGGTCCGCCAGTGACGATGACCGGATTCCGGCGTCGGCAGGATTCTGGTGGCCAAATATTGCCGGATTCTAGCGCGGCTGAATTCCGACTACCGACTATTGCCAGATTCTGACAATTGGATATCAAACGTGCATGCAAGGACGAAGAATTTAATTTCGAAAAACAAAAAATTGTAAATCGTTTTCCAAAATGTAAAGAAGCTTTTATGGTCAAACTGAAAATGATTTCCGTTGACTATTTTTTTCGCCCCTACCAAACACCATAAAATGCCGAAATCATTTTTCAGAAATCATTTTACGCCGAAACAAACGGAGCATTAGCCAAACTGACAAAATCAACTTCTCGCCCTGGTTATCCATCAACAATTTCTCTCAATTTAATCGAGATATGAACTCTTTGAGCGTTTATGTTTCTCATTTTTTCAGTGTTGGTAGGTACACACATGGTCTCTTGTATGTTCTCCCACTAATGAATCGTTTGGATAGCTCTATGAAAGAGTCAATCATTCTCAACTGCAAGTTTCCGAACTAGTGGCATGCGGATCCTTTTAGAGTGGTTGGGAAGGCGCTGCACATAATTTCAACAGGGACCGTTTGCAAGTGCATATGGGCCTTATAAGTCTTAAGATGGTCCAATAGCCAGGTCTTTTGAGCAGTTGTACCTCTATCCAGGGCATTTTAAACTTCAAAATAAGGGGAAGTTGCATCACCTTGGCTGAGAAGGGTAAGTTCGTTCCCTAGACCACGCCCTCAATGACAAAGGTCCATTTTCCGTTGAGTGTCTTCATAACACTATCTATCTTGGCTTATGAAACGTCAAGACACGCCTCTGTAAGGCTATCTGCATCAGGATGTTCTATGTGTTTCTCTTTTAGATTGTATTCAACTAAGACTTCTCTTGATTTCTATCGCTCCAGTTCGGAATTGCACTCTCTAACCACGTCATTTTCTTCACCGTCAAGATGCGTGCTCGGTCTCCACTCACTGTGATAGGATGTCTCTGCGTTACGCATGTTGAATTGCATTGACAAGGCGTGATTATGATGCATCATTTGATTCATGTCTTGCACTGTTTGTTTCAGCTGAAGCTCGATCACAGGAATCCGCTCATCTTAAGGATTCCGCTGAATTGATGGTTTGCGTCATCTATAGTATCCCGAACTAACACGTGACAATTTATAAAGAAAAATTAACAACACATATAGTAATACCCCAGAAAATCTTAAGTTTGTAGAAATGATAATTCAGGCAAAGAAATTACTTGATTATGAAGAACTAATAATTAAAATAGAAACAAAGAAAAGAGACCTTAAAACAAATAAAGGCTTAGAAACACTTAAAATGTCAAGATTCAAATTCGTCGTTCGAATAGTTCAAAAAAAGTTTGAACGATGACACATTAGAGCGTGAGAACTCTTGGACTGCTGTTCTGACGAACCGCTTCAGCAACCTAATTTGGATCGACAGTATTAGTGGAACGTGAACCGTTCAAATGATGACATCCTGCATGCGAAAATAATACATCCAAAAACTTAGCAAACACGGGGGAACTCTCTTTAAAAGCCCCTATAAACCCTAGCTAAGCCATTCTCTCGTCCACCCAGCAGGAGAGAGTGAGAATAGGCATTTTTAAATTGTTTTGAAACTAAAGAGTAGAGATCTACACCACCAAAGGTAAGAACACTAAACTCTTAACTTCTATTTCGTGCTAATATTTATGCTTAAGTATGTTTCGTTAATAAGTATTTTTAGCATATTAAAAGGGTACGTAGATCAAGTTATATATAGTTGAGTCTTTTTTCAAGAAAGGTTTTAACTTTATGAGCTACACGAGATTTTAGAGCAAGATGACCTGTTATTTGGACTAAAGCAGTATATTCTTATGGACTCTTAACCATTGTGTAGACCATTTGTTGTTGGGAGTAAAAATGAGTATGAAAGTGAAAAACTTTTAAGTGTTTCTTTTTTTTTTTTCTTTTTTCTTTTTTTAATGTAAATTTATGGGTTTTAAGACTTCAACAGCATTGAGGCTTTTAAAGTAGGTAACTTTGTGACTTTAGGACACTTAGAAAACAAGTATGAGGTAAAATATTGGACCTTGGACGGAGAAAAGCTCCGAAATAGCATTATGTGCAATCATCATTAGAATGGTACCACCCCTATTTTGACGATACATGTGGACCGTTATAACGCTCTCTAGTAATGTTCGAACGATCTAGGTCAAAATGTCGGACTAAGGGTTTTAAGTCATAATTAGGGTTTTAATGACTTAGAAGCTTGATTAATGAGTTAAAAATGCAGATTTAGAAGCAGGAGTTCATATTTGAAATTTGTATCCAAGGTAAGTAATCACCCATAAGAACACCTAGACATTTAATTGTCGAGCATGATTATTTTCAATACTATGAAGGTGCACTTCGAACATGCATGAAACCTTTTTAATTATATGTTATGAGCCCCGTACTTTTAGAGAAACTTGTTAACTAAATTGCATTATTTATTACTTATTTCCTTCAAGAAATAATTTTATGTGAAATTGAAAATAATAATAATGGTATTACATGCCGCCAAGGGAAGAAGGAATGAAGCATGTTTATACAAACTTGATTCTATGACCCAGTTGTTGAGATGAGTGAATGATTTACCTATATTCAAGGGCTATTGTGATTGGCGCAACCACCTATGGGTGGGGTCACCAATTGCGGTATCACTAGTTGAGTGTCATCTATGGTATCAGCTCGGTCGAGCAACTAGGAGGTGGCTGCCTATGTGAATCTCTCATTAGCCGTGGAATTGTACCAGAGGTCCTACAGGACGCGCAAGCCTTATCGTAATTGGGTTAAGGACACATATAAACCATATAGAGAATAATTATGGCTGTTGATAAATGTATTAGTACTATAATGTGCACTTCCTCTACATGATTTTTTTTAGTATAAAATTGTGAATATTTTGCGAAACACATTGCTCATATTTAACAAAGATCAAAGTGTTGTTTCCCTTTAGCATAACTTGTTAAATTATTATGTATTTTAGCCTTATTTATGTTATAGTATGACTTGTATTTCTCAAGTCAGACCCATCAACATTAGAAGAGACATTTTCTATTGATAACTCATGTAATGTAGTTCTAGTTGCTTTTGAAATTTTTTTCCTTATAAGAGTGGTATTAGGACTTGGACTTTGACTACTTCTTCAAGTTGGATTAGGAGTTGGTTTTGCTCCTTATAAAAGGAGTGGTGCCCAACATATTGTTAGATATACCAAGGGCAAAGGGATTTCTTTGTTCTCTTATAGTTTTGTGTGCTAAAGCACTTGAAAAAAAAAAAAAAAAAAAAAAAAAAAAAAAAAAAAAAAAAAGAGTTTTATTTTGTTATTCTCTTTTCTATGAGTGAGATTTGGGTGTATTGGGGTTTTGGGCTTTGAGTGATTTTCTCCTCGTAACCGTCTTCATAGTGAATTTCTTTGTGATTGCTTCCTCCAGTAGACGTATCTCATATTAAGGGAACCATTTAAATCTTGGTGCCGTGTGTGATTGATTTAATTTTGTTGTCTTCTTATTTTTTGCATCTCACGGGTACGGAGAAATAGGATAAATTTCCTAACAATTTATGCAATTGTTGAATAACTTCCTACTATGTTTTTTGCGCATATTTACATGTCTAATCTCCTAATACCGACACAAAATGCGCTCACTACAAGGACTAAGATTTGTTTCCAATTTACGTATAAAATCATGGACTTACACAAAATAATCTTGTTTAACATATTAGCTGACGATAGTATTCAGAGAGAAGGCTAAATGTAATTACAGGATTCCAAGGCCGCAAAGCGATGTCATGTAGATGTAAAGTTAAAATGTTTATAAATGTATTGCTTTGTAAATTTGAGAGACAAATGCAAAGTTGTAACGGAAAATGTACTCAGAGGCTCTTGTGTCGTATTAATGATAATAGTAAAATTAGATTTGTTGTGGGGAATGGTTTCAATATTGGTTTTTTTGCATGATTTGTAGTGTGAGGACACGACTCTTAAAGTAGCTTTTCCAGCTTTATTTGGTTTTGCCAGTGTAAAGGACACTGCTGTTGCGGATAATTTGAAATTTTTGGGCGATTCCAACCAATGGAACGTGAGCTTCACTAAGGAGGCTCACAATTGAGAGGTGAACGACTTTGTTTCTTTCTTCCAGGTGTTGCACTCAATCAAAGTGAGCAGAGGTAACGAAAATAAGTTGTGATTGGTCTCCTCCAAAAAAAAGGTTTGTTCAAGGTTAAGTCCTTCTTTTACTCCTTAGCTTGCTCTGGAAGTAGTCGCTTTCCCTGAAAAAGTGTTTGCCGCACTCAAGCTCCCTCAAGGGTTGCCTTCTTTGTGTGGTCCGCGGCTCTCGACAAGATCCTCACCCTAGATAACCTTAGGAAGCAACATGTTATCATGATAAACAAATGCTATATGTGTAAGAAGATTAAGAAGTTCGTGGATCATCTCCTTCACAGTGATGTAGCTTCTGCTTTGTGGAATTCTCTTTTCAGTCTTTTTCAGAATGTCTTGGGTTATGCCCAGATGGGTTATCAACTTACTTACTTGTTGGTGGTCCTCCAAGACGCGTCACGATTTGAAAATTTGCGCCTATTTGACTCTTTTGATGCTTATGGAGGGAAAGCAACAATAAAAACTTTAAGGATTTGGAAAGTACCTTGGAAGAGATTATTTCCTTGTTCTACCTTACTTTGTACTTTCGGACTATGGCTTATGTCCACCCTTTGTCTTTTACTTCTGTTAACTTTCTCACTCGCTTTTCTCTTTATAATTAGGTGTTTCCTTGTATACTCTTAGTGTACTAAGGTAGGCCTTACGCTTTTTTAGTGAGATTGGTTTCTTACTTATCGAAAAGAAAATATACGAGCGAGCTAACGATTATGTCTCATTTAATAAACAAGCAGATTATTGCGTTCACGAACAAGTCATTTATTTTTCGAACTGAGACCGAATCGAGTTTAAGCAAGTCGATCGAACCGAGTTCACGAGCAGCTGAGCTCATCTAACACCCCTACCCCATCCTCTGAAAAACCAAAAACAGAAAGAATGGTTGGTGACTACATCATCTCTCACCGACTTTCTCCAATTTTTGTCCAGGGAATGACACTATCATGAAGGCAGCCTAATTTTCTTGGCAACAAGAGGTTCAACTCGAACAGGCCAAGGTCGATCACGCAGCCTTCCAAAGCTCAAGTACAAACCAAAAACATATATAGCTGAGGAACCCATCTCCAAGATGCATTTTTCCATAGTTGTCATTCAAAACAACCACAAAAACACAGCAGAATATGTGGCTTCCAAGAAACAGCATGTAGGAGCAGTTTATTACTACAATCTTTAGATTTGGAAGAGCCCAAACCTGCCACTAAGTATTCTCCTCCTGCTAACCTCTGATTAAAACAGTACTATGATCACAATTCATAAGATGCTTCCCAAAAACAAACACCCATTTGAAGGATCCTGTATGGCAATGGAGACCAAACAGAATTCGTAAATAAAGAACATTGGATTACCAAAGACCTCATTCAAGCTATTCAACATACAATTATTCTTTCTTCTTGAACTAGATAAGAAACTCAGACCCATAAATAAAGAACATTGGTTTACTATCTTAATCATAATTTGACATATCAGTAACTGATCCATTGTTGGGAAACAGTCAAGATGATTGAACATAAAAAGAATTTCACTGCTTATTCTTCTAGCAAACGTAGCTCAAGCTAAACCAGAAAATAATCCATCTACTTAAAGTGATACAAATTTTCCTTTTCTGCTTTTTCCAATAAGACAACATATAGAAGAAAAACTGCATGCAAGCAGAGAAACGTGCTAGATCAAGGACACAACAACCGGTACAAGTACAAAATATAACATATACATAACATTTCATAGGTCACAAGATCGTCAATTGATCAACGGCAAAACACAATTCCACATATTGCAATAAAAAGCTAAAAACTACTCCCATGTTCAGAACTATTAGCAGCTAATACACATCGTCAACTAGAAAGTAGAACTCTGGAAGATATGTACAGGAGTGGGAGGCCTGCTTGAAATATGGATAAATCGTGCATTATACAGGAGGTATGTTGGAGAAAGAGAAGCCTTTGTATCCCTTATAAGCATAGTATGCAATTCGTGTATAGTAAAACCCTGGAATGAACAAGATCGCACCCAGTATTGCAAAGAAGATCCCTAATCAATCATCACCAAAACGAAATCAGTCTCAGAGCCAAAAGCCACAAACAGAAAACCCTACTCTTAGTTCAATTAGAGTGAGTTTGACATTCTGATTTCACATGCTAGAAGTGCAACTTTAAACTAAATTGCAAAAAATGTCTTGTTTGGAAACGCACCCCTTGCTTACGATTCTAAAGGTCAGATTTGACTAAACACTTAACCGTATTTTTTAAAATCGCGTTTTCGAATCACACATTTTGAAATCACTCGCATGTTTTGTACTAATATCCCCTCATTTTCAACAGCCCAACAGATCCAAATTACACAAGAACCTCCACAAAAAGCATTACTTCGCTTTGGGATCTGTTTCGCTGCAAAAACTCAAAAGTTTTGTTTTATTTTCTTCCTTTTATTTAATATCATTCCCAGTAATTTCTCATCAAACCCAAGCCTTAGCGTAGGATGTCTTTGTGACATTATACCAGGCTTTAAGCTCAATTTCCCAGTTTTCTTATTCTATCATTTCCATTTTCCACTAATTAAGCATCAAACGAACGAAGCAGAACTAAAGCGAGAAACCACAATCTAAAACCCTGTTTCACCAAACAAAAAAGAAAAATTCAAACCATACCCTCGGATCAGGGTCCGCTCAATTGCCTAGAATAATAGCAAGAACAATATAGAAAAAGAAGCAGTATGTTACCGTGAGCACGGTCGCCGCCAACGTGGTTGAAGGCCATGACGAGGCCGATGACGATGCCGAAGGCACCGAAGACGAGGAGCGCGACAGCGAGAGCGATCTCCTTGATGGGAGGCCTGTCGTTCACCGCATAAGACGTCTCCATCATTATGTCCTCGTCCGTTATCGAGAACGCGTGGTCCACGTAAGCCATCCCTTCCTTCCTCCGATCTCTCTGCTAGATCTTCGATTGGCGCACAGGTTAAGGTTTTCTTAGATAGGGTTGAAGAATTGAGCGATTGAATCAGGTGGTCAGAGGTTTTCTTGGAGTTGAAGATCTGGGTAGAGGAAATGCTTTCCAATGGGTTAAGAGATCCTTTTTTGATTGAAGTTCAAGCTAGGCTAGGTCGCCCAAAGACTTTCCTTCCTCTTTGCCGTGTGCGCCCAACTTCCTGCTCCCTCCGCTCCGTAGTTTGTTGAAAATGTCAGTCGGTTTTATTGGATAAGTAGTTGATAAAATTATAATATTTAGTATTATAAATAAAAATAGCGTCCGAAACTTCTAGATAGAGAGAGAGAGAGCGCTTAGTGTGAGATGTTTTTCGCCCGGAAGGGGAGGCGTTTTTCGCTGGAGGGCGCCTCCCCCTCCCGGCGCTGGTCTTTCCCCTAGCCTCTGTGGGCTACGGTGGCTTTTGTCCCTCTGACTTGTTTCCGGTTATGATTTTTGTCCCCCAAGAGCTAGATTCGATAGTGGTTATTGGTTTTTCTTTGTTTTTGTTGTTGTGTGTTGGTGCAAATAGGAGATTTTCTAGTCCAAGTCCGTGGAGAACGGCGGGTGTTGGTGGTTTCTAGTAGAGATGTTGTCAAAACTAGATCTACAAGACTCGGTTGGAATTTCTTCAACAATGATCTTTCTATTGCAGTCGCCGACCTTCTCCGGTCATGATGGGTGTGGTTCGCTCATGTTCAGCGCGTGACTTATCTCTCCATTGTCTTGCGCATGTGGGTCACTGTTTGCTTCTCCGGTCTCTGAAGGTGACGATCTGGACTCCTAAAGGTCATCCGACGCAAGGGGGTTCCCGAAGAAGGCACGTGCTCTACACGCGCCGACTCCGGCGATAATTTTTCCGATGCTTGTTTCCGGGAGTTTTCTATTTGTATTTGATTGTATATTCTTATATTTGATTACAGTCTACCGTAATGATAGTTGCTTTAAGCTAGATTTTCTAGCTTTGTAGGTAGAGAATCTTTTTCTCTAATCACTCCTATGGCCTTCGGGCTTTGTTGTTCTTCACCAATGGACGTTTGTAGCCTTGTATTTGGTACTTTGTTTTCTCTATATTGGTTTCCAGATTGTATTAGTTGTATTACCTCTTTGGAGTGGATTCTCAATAATGAAGACGGCACTATGTTTCAAAAAGAAAAAGAAAAAAAAAAACAAAGGTATTATAAATATTTGAGATAGGTTATTTGGTATTTTTTGTCCTTTTTAATTTTTATTTTTTTTAATATGACATTGTTAATTCATTTTTGGATCGATCTTAATTAAAAAATAATAATAATAATAATAGTAAATTAACAATGACATATAACAAAAAAGAATGGGATAATGACAAGAGAATATAAAACAGCATTTTTTATTATATTTTTATTTTACAATTGTTCAACTATATTAATGCGACACTTTAAATTAAGAAAAATTGTATTTTTATTTTTATTTTCTTGTTCTTCTCCCATTTGATGTAGCATTTTCAATTCACCATTATTATTTTTTTCTTTTTCAATTAAGATTGATGTAAAGGTAAATTGAAAATGCCACATCAAAAAAAAAAATTATAGGAGAATGACAAAAAGAATATTGAGTAGCATATATCTTAAATTAATCATTGAATTTTTTTTAATTTAATAAAATTTAATTCAATAATTAATTAAAAATGCGAAGTCAACCTTATTAAATCGAATTATAGTTTATCTCCTAGTATTCTTTTTGAATCATCCAAAATCCAAGCCTTATTTTTCCTTTTCTGCGTGCTGGTCAAAAGTCCAATTCCAAACCTCACACGTCTACAGGCAATGGGCCAAAATGTTAGTTCTTTGATGAAGTATTCTATGTTCTTTTAAGATACAAAATTAGTAAACTAAAAATTTGTTCTGTATATTTTTCAAAGTTTATCAAATTGAATAAATAATCGGTCGTGTAAAACAATCAATATCGAGTAATACACACAAAATGTTCATTCACCTCTTACTAGCTATACCTAGTTTTTTCATTTTCTCTTGCAAAAACTAATGCAGTTGTGTAATATTCCGAATATTTATTAGGGTTAAATAAACCTTAATCAATGTTAATATAGGAGTAGGATTAGATAAAGAGGTAATTTTTTGTTTTCCGTCTTGGTCAAACGTTTGACAAGGTATACTAAGCGTTTGATATCATGGTACATCGAACGTTCAATCATTTGACGTATGTCACTGTTTATGTATTAGCTTTGTCTCAGAAGATACACCGAGCGTTCAATCAGGGACCCCGAACGTTCGATTTGACCTAAAACCGCTAGGTAATACAGTACACCGAATGTTCGATGTTCTGCAAAGTTGTGTAATAACCAACTCATTCTTACCCACAGTTGGCCCAAGTCTATAAACACCCACCCCTACGCCCCTTCAACTTACTACCCACCATTTTCCTCAGCCTAACCCTTGTCAATGTGTGAAAGGTGTTTTGAAGGAACTATGAGCTCTTTTCATCCTAGGAATGTAACCTTCATTACCTAGTTCATTTTTTGTGTAGTTGTTATATTACTTGTTTACCATTTAGGCCATCTCTTTAGCTGGTTATGCATCGTCGCTTAAGTTTTGACCTTAATGATGGTTTAGCACCGAATTGGTGTTGTGTTTAACATATCAAGTTATGCATACCAGTGTTATTGTGGTTTAGGACTCTGTTAAGGACCATCTTAACGCCTTAATACTTGCTTAGAAATAGTTGTGTGGCTTTGAGGTTCAAAAATGTAATTCTGCCCCAGCGCCGAACATTCGACCCTACACTGGACGAATGCTCGATGTCGATGCCGAACATTTGAACCCTCATGTTCGAACGTTTGACACTCGGAAAGTAAGCCTATTTTGAGCTTTTAGGGTTAAGATTTAGGTTTAAAACTAATATTAGGTCTTTTCTCAGATTTCAATAAGCCTCATGAGAATTTTGTGGAGGCACCCTACGACTTAAGTGAGTAAAAACTTACATAAATACTTGTTATTAATTTTCCTGCATAGCATGATTATTTTGTGTATCAAGATAATATTACAATTAACATTGGTGATGTATTTATGTTATGATGCTTGTGGTTTTAATTGCTATTTATATGCTTTAAGTAAAAAGTTTTCCATTGTAGACTTTCTCCATAGATGAAGAGATCCCTATGGTCTTATTTTTCCTCGAATAAGAATGGGAGACGAACCATAAAGTTAACTACCAATTAGTTAATTTTATCGGGTCAGTACAAGCTCACACACATCAGACAAAGCACTTTCTTCTGCTGTTTTAGTTTTCTTTCGCTTTCTTGAACACTCATATACAACCCATGTTTTCTACACCCTCTCTTTCAAATGTAACTCTTCCTTCAATTACTTTTGTCCTTTTGCCACTTCAGCTAATTTCTTTGTAGTAATTATCTATTCATATTTGTTGCAAAACAAAAGAGCTTTGTCACGTGACCATGTATTTTAGCTTATGCCACGCGTGCTACTCTCTCCAACATTGCATATGGCAGTTTTTCATTTGCTTTTTCTTTTTTTAACAAAACTGGCAAGGCCAGCAAATTCCATAACTGGAAAAAAGATCGTAGTAAATTGAGATACAGTATCTGTAACGATCAAAGAAAAAGCGCTAGTCACATCTGCACTATCACCCTAAAAGGATTAGTCAATTTGGAGCTTTCCTAGAATCCATTATAAAGCTCAATCTCACTTAATAACTAAGCAATGTGAGACTTAGTACTCATGATTGTCTTTATAAACTACCCACTCTATGTGGGCTAATCATCTTCTCAATATGGGACCGAGGTGTTACAAACTTTCCTCTTAAACTTATTGCGTCCTCATCAGGACCACATCATGCAGGGTTCTAGTACCACATGGCCTAACGTTACTAGGTGGCTCTGATACCATTTGTAACGATCTAAGGAAAAGTGCTAGCCATATTTGCGATATCACTCCAAAAGAACTAGTCAATTTGGAGCTTTCCTAGAATCCATTATAATAGAATCCATTATAAGGACTAGTCAATATAGGTGAAAAATAGACGACTTCTAATTTAACAAGTGTGTGTAAACAGTGTGCAACAAAATATTAAATGCGGAAATTAAAGGAGACAAATATTTTGTTGACGAAGTGAAAACTCAATAAAGAGAAAAACCACTCCGGGGCAATCAAACCCAGGATATACACTATTTAGAAGACAAAGCTAGTTACAAAGCAATAGCACTCACATACGCCCGATGCAGTGGTTGTACTATGAACTCTGACGTGTAACCCAACACGAACGCCTCCCAACCAGGTCTCCTAACTGAAGTGATCTTCAATGGAATCATTTACCTTAGGGCCAACCCCTAAGATAGACTTCACAGCTGATCAAATCACACACTGGCAAAAGCTAGAGAGCTAGCAGATCTTCAATATCTCCTTAAACGCCCTATATGAGCTATAAGGAATTTACTACCGAATTCTGTACAAAGTGCATGCCTAGAGCCTTTTATTTATAGGCTTTAGAAGCCCTAATTCTAGTCAGAATCGAAGTCTCTGGCACGCGCGTCTGGATGGCAGACTTGGGTGTCCGGACGGTCAACTGTTTCTGTGTTTGAAAAACAATTCTGAAAACTTCTCGAATTTTGGCGGGCCGTCCAGACATTTCTATTGGCCGTCCAGACCATTAAGTTACAACATTTTTTGTTATCTTTCCAATGACGTCAATTTCGTCCCAATCCGATATTTGAATAAAAAGTTATGATCAAAATACCAGAGAGTGTCCGGACGGTGTTGCCCTAGCGTCCAAATGATTGCACTTTTGCTGCACACAATTTTCATAATAAGGTCTAAGTGTCCAGACCATGGAGTTTAATGTCTGGACGGCTGAGCTTCTTCTACATGACTTGCCTTATTAAGGATAGCGTCCGGACGGGAACACACATCGTCCGGACGATTGTAGCTATCTTCCCATATCTGTGTCTGAGAGAAACCCTATTACTTGTCGAACACTGAATGGCGTCCGGACGGTATTGCCACGTTGTCCGGACGGATGCACTTGAACGCTGGATTCTTCTCGAACTCTGAATAGCGGCCGGACAATTTTCCATTACGTCCGGACGGATGCAATCTTGAACAGTTCGAAGTTTCTAGACACTGATAGGCGTCCGGACAAAAAGTTCTCATTGTCCGAACGGATGTTGCTGACTGATGAGCGTTCGGATGGAATACCACGTTGTCCGGACGGATGCAAGGGAACTGAACTGACTGATTTGAATTCTGCACAGAGTCTTCTTGAAGCTCATAACTGAAGTGTAGACTCTGAATAAAACAGCATCCCTGTGAAAGCAGCAACATTACATAGAAATGATTTTGTCCAACAAAATGCAGCCAACACAAAAACTAACAGTAGGATTTAGCACTGATAAGTCTTGAATTATTCGATTCAAGACCCCTTAATTTGCATTTGTTAGACCTAGTTCGTATTGTATATATAACGTTTTGTTGTAGTTTTTGTGTTTTATCTTATTTTCAGGTCTTAGTTGAAATCTAATTCAAAACTCTTGAATTAGACCTGGAAATACATCAAGGGCATTTTGGTCACTTCCAGAGTTCGAGACTGACCCTGAAAAGATGGAAAATCTTCCAAGGCATTTCGATCAATCTACTATTTGTACAGACAATAATTCGATCGATCGACTCTTCGATCGATCGACATATTTTCGATCGATCGAATTCGCCGACTTCCAGAAAATCAGATATTTCCAGATCTTTGCATTCTTTATGCAATTCAAATCATAAGTTGGATTTTGTGGACAGAAATGGACGCCGACCAGCTCTGTTTGTGTGGCTAGGATTAGCTCTTGATGTTCTTTTGTAAATCCAATTCTCTATATATATGAGATTAAGGTTTTAGGTTAGAACATGCATCTTTTGGGGTTTATTCGGATTTGCTCAGGTGTATCACTTCAATTTCTTGTATTTTCATTCACTTAGATGCTACTCTCTGGACCAAAATCCAGAGAGTTTGTTTCCTTGTTGTTTTCCTTTGTTCTTCATATTCTAGTTAGTTTTCTTCTTCCTCTATTGTAATCCGAATTTCTTTAAGTTTAATAGAGTTGATTTCAATTCATTTCTCCTTTGTTCCTTTACTGTTTTCATTCATTTCCATGCTTAGATTAGTTTAAATTCATGTCTAGCTAATTTAGTCTTAGGGTTTGATCCAAATCCAATCCAAAAACCATGAAGTGTTCTTGAGGTTTTTAGGGTTCTCTTTAGATGTTTGATGATTGCTAAGGGCTAGAGAATATCAAAATTCATGCTAAAAGGTTTTGATATCAATATTCCAATCCAATTATTTATGAAAAATAGATTAACTTGTCTATGAGTTTTTCTTGAAGTCTTGAGTAAAACCAACATTCTTGGAAACAAGAATGATGTCTTTTGCAATGATGCTATTTGATATGATGTATGATTTCTCATTAGGGTCACCTTATAGGGTATGCTAGGGAACACCAATCAATTCACCCCTTTGGTAGTCTAATTGTTTTTCAATTGTAGTTTAACTTTATGTGGAATGAGTTGGTGTGAAACTAGATATCTTATCATTGTGGACTAATTAGGGTTTTCATGTATTGTATATACTCATTAGGATGTGTTATAGAGTAGTAAGTTAGGGAATATTAGTCACTCCACCCCTTGGGTAGTCTAAATGTTTTTCAATTATAGTTTAGTATTTATGTGGAGTAGATTAATGTAAATCTAGGTGCTTTATGATTACGTCTTAACTAAAGTGTTTTCATGTCGAGATCGTCGTAGTGGTTGACGCCCATTACGCGCTCATATCAAGCATGTTAGGAGGGTCCATATAGACTTTAAGCATTTCATTGGTTGAGGATTGGATAGGATCAACACCCTAAGTTTTCTTTACATTTATTTTCATTTCCGCTTTTACTTATCACCTTGTCGTTGTAGCTTCAATTCTACAACTTTTGCTTTTACTTTTGTTGATAAATTAAGTTAGATACGCTCTTTAGATATTCCATTATGCAAAACAACCAATAATCCTTGTGGTTCGATCACCCTTACTATAATACAATCGATACGTACTATTGCGAGTGGTAAAACATATATAAATTTAAAATCCACGTGTAGCCGGTTAGTCCCGAGCTATCACCAAGCACTTATGACTATCTTTATAAACTACCCATTCTATGTAGGGTACTCATCTTCCCAATATAAGACCGGAGTATTACAGAATCCCCACACACAAAGCCAGAAAAAATCCTGACTTAAAGCAGATACCAAAATAATAAACAAACATTACAAGAACAACCATTTGAGCCTCTCCTTACAATAAAGCACATTCTATCTAAAGAAATGAGAGCCGATCTAGCTCCCAAGCCATCTGAATGTTCAAGTAAAATCTAATCATTATAATGGTAGACTGTGAAAAGAGACCAAGAATATACAAAACGACATGGAAACCACTAAGCAACCGGAGTAAAGAAAATCGTTGCCGGAGCCAGCGCATGTGAAACACGCGCCCTCTCCGGGAAACCTCCAAGTAGCAGATAGCCTCCATAACCACGATCCTCACTAGCCAAGACCGGAATGTATAAGCCGTGGCCCACACGCGCTGGTCCAGGGAGGAAAAACTCCTCGGCGCGTGTAGTCCACGCGCTGATTAGGACAGAGAAGCACAACCATGTCTTGAGCTTACCGGATCGGAGCACATCGACGACCAACACAAGGAGGCGCGTGTCGATAAAAACCTAGTCAAAGCGCATAGATCTAACACCAAGAAAAAACACTCGAAGCAAGCACAGCTAGATAAACTTTGTCGGAGACACACCCACAACCAACCATCCTTACAAACCAGAAACAGAGAAGTCTTCTGCCAAAAGATAAACAACAAAGAAAAGAAAACAGAAAACAACTCCATAGCCAAAGCTAGGAGAAAAGCCAGCCTCTACCGGAACAAGCCGGGAAGAACAAAATCCACAAACAACCTTATTGGCTGAGAGCCTCCACTGGAGCAAGACCAGGGAGGAAACAAAACACCCTTATCCTAGAAGGCAAAGGGTAAACCAATATCGGGAGGGGGAGGCGTGAAGCCTCCCCCCTAGCGGCAAAACTAGCTCCCCGAACTCTTTATCTCTCTAAAGCTCTGGAGACTCTCTCTCTCTCTCTCTAGACTAAAGAGAGTCTTGAACTTCTTGCATCAATAGATTCAATACAGTATTTTCACTTGAAGATTATAATTAGACAATTAATACTCCACAATTAACTGTAAAATGTAAGAATTTGTATAAAATTAAGTATGATAATGCTTATTTTATTATTTTTTTTAAAAATGTACATTTAACTTATTATCACTTACGCAGTTACTTTCTTCCACTTGTGGAACACTTCGATGATTTGCAGTTTAGTAGGTTGCCAGGTTGTAGAGTGAAAAATTTGTCGGGATGAAGATGTCAAGCAAATAAATCGCATTGTCGGGTTTGCTTGGATAAAAGTTAGTTGTTAATGTTATATAATTTATTTTCGCTTTTCGCTATAGTATACTCTAATATATTAGTGTTGTGTAGTGAATTCGGCTAATTAGTTGAAAGGCACTACGAGTAACACATCAAGTTAAGTAAATTTAAGGAAAAATTACAATTTAGCCCATAAACTGCCAACCGTTTTACAAGTAGTCCTACAAACTATTAACGCTTGGATTTTAATCCCCCAAACTACCAAAACGTTTCAAAAATGCCAATTTTGTCGAAATATGCCTATAATACTCCTGCTACGTGTCATTTTTCAATAGGTGTTTTAGCAGCCACCCCCCTTGGGGAGAGAGGTTGGCCTGCGTGCCACGTACCCCGAGAGGTGGCCGCGCGGCCACCCCTAGAGGTCAGGGGGTGGCGTTGGCCACCTCTAGGGGTGGCTCGTAAGCCACCGAGCCACCCCCTCTAACACCCATTTTCTTTTTTCTTTTTAAAAGTTTTTTTAATTCTTTTTCAATTGAAAAATGACATGTGTCAAGGGTATTATAGAAATATTTTGTCATAATATTCATTTTTGAAACTTTTGGTAGTTTGTGAGGTTAGAATCCAAGTATTAGTAGTTCGAGGGACTATTTGCAAAACGGCTGGTAGTTTGAGGGGCTAAATTGTAATTTTTTCTAAATTTAATTATTTAATTTTGAAGACGTTACAAAATCATCAATAGTGTGGTGATATTTGAAGAATTACTTTGCTCTGGATTCCCATCCCGAGGGATCTCCATCATCATAGCTTGGGAAATCCAATTTCATACATGGAGCTCCATACTATTGCTATGTTCGAAATTAAATTTTTGGTGACTCTCGATTTTGGTCTGACCTAGCGTCTAGCCCCTTTCGTAATCGAACTTCTGATGACTCTCGATTTTTATATGATCTAGAGTTCACCCCTTAACTGTCTAGGGCTTATTTGATCGTTCTTGCAACAAAAAAATATATTAATTCCTTTAAATGTACAACAAATTCTGGATTCATTTTCGATTCCAACGACACCTCCTTTAGTGGAATGTTGCTACTGGAAGCTATAGCGTATTGACTTAAGTTGGTAATGCCAAGTTCTCTCTTTTGACTTCATGGGAAGCAGGGACAGAACTAAGGGGGGCCGGTAGGGGCAATCCCTCGGCCCCGCCCCTACTCCCTCAATTCCAAAACAAAAAAAAAAAAAAAAAAAAAATAGGTAAAAAAAAAAAAATTAGCCCACTGGCACTTACCAACAATGTTTTTTAGCCATTGTTCATTGTCTATAAGAGCTTCTGACTCCGTCATTGATGTGAAAGGCATTAAGGTAAAAAAAAAAAAAAAAAAAAAAATAGCCCACTGGCCCTTACCAACAAGATGAATGCTAGACATCCAAACACTTTTTTTTATAATTTGGTTATAACCTGATGTGTCATAATCCCATGAGATCTATCATTTTAAGAAGTGTGCCACAATCTCATAGGATTGTGACACATCAGGTTGGAACCAAATTCTGAAAAAAAGTGTTGAGATATCTAGCATTTCTCTACCAACAATATTTTTTAACTCTGGCTCCTGCCTATAAGAGCTTCCGGCTCCGTCTATGATGAGAATGGCATAAATCTTTTTTTGCCCTTTGTCTTGATAGGAGAAACTCATAATACAGTAAACTAAAACAACAGCTATCTTAAACATGCTACCAAACAATCAGAAATTCTAATACCAAGATGGAGTAAGAGAATATCCGTATGGGAATAAATCTATTCGTGCACTAGAATAGGAACTCCACCAAGTGCTGCAACCAAACAACCATCTTCTTCCAAAAAAAAAGAAAAAACCCGAACGCACAACTCACAAATTCTCAAAACAAAATTGCAACTCTACGGTTGTTTCCGACGGCTGCACACCGCCACGCTTCTCACCTCGCAACCGTTCACCGGAGAAACAACACCCATCGCACCACCGGAGTAGCACTGCACGCTGTTCAAAGCGGGTCTAGCCCCAAAAGAGCGTCCAAAAGAACAATCCTTCACTTCCTTCCCCTTCTTCCTCTCCACCGTGGAAGCCTCATCAAAGAGTAGCGACCCAGACGTGACTTGTAGAAGATTCACCAACTTTTTTTTTTTTTTTTTTAATGACTAAGAAAATAAATAAGGAGTTTAACATAAATAAACTGTATTTATTAAATTAGATAGAACTAAATTTTAAGTAATCATGATTATACAATTGAAATAATAAGGGTTTAAAGTAATGTAATAAGATTAGAATAATATTTCCAGTGATACTTTTAAGTTTATTAACATTTTTTTTTTTTTTTGTTAAGTAAGTTTATTAACATTTTTATTTACTTTATTTATATTAAAATTGAAAAGAAGTAATTATAGGATTGGTGTGGTAAAATCACACTAGAGTATTTTTCTTCTTTCTCCTTTCTTTCCCCCACGTTCTCATCTCCCTCTCCTTTCTTTTGCCCAGCCGAGCGACAACCCGTGAGAGAGAGAGACGCTGAGTTTGAGAAGAAGATGCAACCGGTTGATGGGTGAATTCATGGGTTCCGGCCATGGGTTGTTTGTGAGGTAAAATCTCTAGCTTTTCTTTGTGATTTTGCTATACCCATTGTGTATTGAGCATGAAATCCATGCGGGTCATTAGAGATTTCACTGAGGTCCGAATTTAGGTTAAAATGGAGTTGGGTTTGTTTTGATTAAACCATTTCATGGGTATTGTTGTTTTGAAATGGGTTTCGATTTTGTGAAGATTATAGTTGATTTTTTGAGTGGTTTATTAAGGGATTTAATCCATGGAAACTAGAAGGGTAAGGTTTGAAGCTTTTCTTTGTAAATTCATTATACCCATTGGATTTGTAGCTTGAAATCATATTGATTTATGGAACTTCTAATTGGGTTCGAAATTAGGGTTTATGTTTGGGAATTTTTGGGGTTTCCATGATGTGCTAGCCAAATGGGTATGTGTATGAAGCTTGGGTATTTGATTGGATATAATGGATGACTTTTGGATAATGTAGTTTTGGTTATGTTTTCTTGTATAGATTGTTAGTTGTGTTGCTGATGGAAGAGATTGAATTTATTTGTGTTGGGTTGATTATGAATTGTTATGAAGTTGAATGGATATTGCTATGTGATTTTGTAGAAAAACTATTGGTGTCCCCACTTGGGAATAAGGAATCATTTCGGTATTTAGGGATGGAATGTTATGTAGTTTGTTAATGGATTATTGGTGATTGTTGTTATGATATTCTAGTGGGAGAAATGTGGGCAAATTCCATTTAATAAATGGGTTGATTTTAATATGCAAATGAAGATTTTAAAGTATTCATTGATTTTAATATAATGAAAGAATAAATCAATGAATTGGTAAAGTGATTAAATAAATAGATTATGGGATTTTAGTCTAATATAATTAAAGATATTAAGATAACCTTTAGAGTATAAATAGTTAAGGCTCTAGGTTGAATAAAAGTTTGTGGTAGCTACTCAAGTAGGACGATAAGTTAAGGGTTAGATCGTGACACGTTACTAGTACTAAGATGGATAACGGTGCTTGTCTAATCTTTGGGAAAGTGAGAAATGCTACATGAGAACGGGTGGGTAGTTTTATGTGAAATGGGGTCTAGGGTTTGATAGTTTGACCGAGTCTAACAATGCAATAATTGCATGTACAAAACATGGGATTGAAGGCTTAGGACTGAAACTAGTCCTCTAATGTATCGTACAAGGTAATTGGATCAATGGAGATTTTCGAGTTGAGCAAATGAATGTGAATATTTAAGTTGTGAGTCCTTCACATTCTACAAAGGTAAGTATAATTACTTGCTGAGAATGATACTATCTCTTTTAAATGCTTTAAGGATTTAAATGTTTTATAAATGAAATGCTTATTGAAAAGAGAATGTGTTTGACATGCTTTATATGTGATGTGAGACGTGTCAAAAATAAGTTAAAGAAAAATGTTGGATGTGGTATGATTGTGAAAGTAAAGAATGATTTCTTTTAATAAATGGCATGATGTTGCATATGATTGTTGAAATGTGAATGTAATGTATGATGAGAATGTGATTAGAAATGATGATGAAACAAGAACGCAAAACAAGAAGTTAAGACTACGTAAACGAGAATAAGAGACAAATGCATTGGGACTGCGGACCCCAACATGTGTGGAGTATGGGCCACAGTTTTGTTAACTTAATATTAATATTGGGTGCATGGACCCTAGACTGGGGAGTACGGGCCCCAGTGCCGTAATAAAAGTGATAAAGATAATCGTGGGGAGTACGAGCCCCATTAGCCGTAAACGCAGAGGAGTACCAGCCTCTGGTAAGCGAGCCCTTATGTGAGAAAATAAAGAAACATAACGAGAGAGAATGAGAAGAATAAATGAAAGCATTGCATATGTTATGTGTTCATATATTATGGAATGGTTTTCATGAGATAGAGATTGATGTTTATGAATTGTTCTTGCTTAGATGTGCACATATGCTAGTGTTTCGCTCAAGGATGTAGAATGCATGGTATAGGTGTATAGCTGAGTTATATGTTATATTTTTATGACTAAGGTAATATGTGAAAGATTAATTTCTCTACAGTGTTTACTTTATTAGTTATGGTGTGCTTTCATGAAACATAAAACCTAGTGTAGCTATTATTGTAAACTCACAGTAGAAAACTTAAAAACGGCTTATTGTTTAAGGTTAGTAAGTTCTTATACTGCTGAGAAATGTGGACTCATACATCCGCCTATGTTAGTGTGGTAACCCTACAATTGTATAGATGTTGCTTTGATTGCAGGTGTTTGTCTTTTGATGTTGTAGACCGAGTGCGTGCTTAGATGTCATCGAAGGGAGTACTTCGAGTTGCTTGTTGGCAAGGTACTGACTTAGACTAAGTCAGTCTCTCCTTATGTTGTATTGATGCCTAGTGCGTCATGTTTTAGTGACTTATACATAGTGATTGTATTTATGTTGTATTGTCGCTGAGTAATGATATAGAAGCTTTGGTTAGTTTTAATGATATGTTTATAAAGGTCAATTTATAGGTAAAATTTATTATCAGTTTTTCTACTTCGTTGATTTATTTATAATATAGAAGTAGCGTCTTGTGGTTAATTGAGAAAATTTTCAGTTACGACTTGTTATTAAGACGGGGCATTACATTTCTCAACTCATCCGCAACTTGCCTCCAACCCCGCCCATCACAACACTCAATGCTTTAGGATTCAGTGATGGGAATCAGTAAAACGGAAGTGAACTTGAGGAGGTTGCTTGCAGCTGCACCTCAGCAACAAAATCAAGAAAAGCTTGTACATGTATGTCTAAACATCTCTGGAATGAAGTTTTAATCTGGTTATATTTCTTTTTCTTTGGGCTGTAAAGTTTCTGAGGTCTTGTCTTTAGACCTAGGAGTTCTAATTATGGTGAAATAATTTATGGATGGTATGAATCATGTGACTTTACAGTATGTTGGCACATTACGAGAACAATTAGAACAACTGGCTGAAGAGAGAACTCCTGAAGGCTTACCAAGGTCAATAAACTCATTTTTGTTCCCTTTTCATTTCTTTGCTTCTGCTCTTAGTTCCTTGTAGCATTGATGTACTAGTCTATGTGCTCATTTTTAGAGGTTCTATTATTTCTGCCTATTTTTTCCTAACTAACTCCAGAGTTTTGATAAAGTTGATCAAAGTGTCAAAAGTCTTTTTGAAATGCTATGTTTGAAGGGAAATGTGATGTTAAACTATGTGTAAATTTGGATAATTTGTTTTGACATATCAGCAGCCAGTTTATTTTTCTCCTTAATTAGGAGTCTCTCTTGTATACTTACCATGGACTTGGGTTGTGCTCCTTTGCGCTTTAATGAGATTGAATTACTTATCAGAAAACATATCAATAGCCAGATTTTGGGTGTTTTGAGTTGTTGACTAGAGAGGCCTAACTAGGTGAATGATGGGATCTCATCAACTTGCACATCTCTCTCTCTCTGGCTCTCTCTGGGGGGTTGATAAAGCTGAAAATCTTTCTTTAGGGTGTATTTGAAGTTGGGGATTGCAACCTCTTTGCAATACCATGGCCGTCAAGGATATTTAGAAGATTAATTCTTCTATAGCTTTGAGTCATGTATCTCTCTGTCTCTCTCTCTTAGAGTAAATGGTCATTCAGCTGTGTAAAGCATAGTAAATTATAACTAGACTTGGACTTTCTTAATCGGTATTTTTATGTACCTTTGGAATTTTTTTGACTCATGTAAAAGGTCGTTGATGAGGTTGGTGATGCCAGCGATGGTAAAAGGTTGGCTATCCCACATGCTTCTTTAGTAGCTCTTATATTTTGAGGCAAGGGAACCCTTTGTCTCCTTTGTTGTTTGTAATAGTGATAGAGGTGTTGGGTAGGAATGTAGGATGATTTCATTGCAGTGAGTGGAAGTTTTTGTCCAGCTTTTATGTGGGGACATGGACTGATATCTCCCATATTCTGTTTGCTAATGATGCCTTGCTTTTCTGTGGGGCTGACCCAAATCATCTACGCAATTTACGGAGCTTATTCTTATGTTTTGAAGCTGTGTCGGGTTTGAAGACGAACTTAGCCAAGTCGAAATTGGTTCTCGTGGGAAATGTAGATAATGTGGCTAGGTTGGCTGGAATTCTGGGGTGTGGGGTCGCGTCTTTGCCGTTGATGTATCTTGGTCTTCATTTGGGGGCATCCTATAAGGCCAAGCATATATGGGACAGATGTGTTATTAAGAAGATAGAACGTCGGTTGGCTAGTTGGAAAATGTTGTATTTATATTTGGGTGGTAGGATTACCCTTATCAATAACACCCTATCCAACTTACCTACTTCATGCCTCCCTATGATTGATGCAAACCCTATTGAGAAGCTCCAACATGATTTCTTTTCCGGTAGGCTAGGTGAAGAGTTCAAATATCACCTGGTAAGATGGTCCAAGGTTTGTACGCCAATCTTTGAGGGAGGGTTTGGGGTTAGGAACTTGTTGAGGTTCAATCATGCTCTCTTAGGTAAATGGCTTTGGCGCTATGGATTTGAATGAGAGGCTTGGTAGAGAGTGGTGGTGGACTCTAAATATAGAAGTTCATGGGGAAAGTGGTGTACTAGTGAACTTATCGGGGTGTATGGGATGAGTTTATGAAAGAATATTAGGAGGGGTTGGGGAAGTTTTGTAGTCATACTAGATTTGAGATAGGAGATGGATCAAAGGTTAGATTCTGGCATGATCTTTGGTGTGAGTATATGGCCCTTAAGGAAGCCATATATTTGTTGGTGGACTGCGGGTAGGATTGGCAATTTTTAACATAACCCACAAATCCGATACGAACACGACACGAAGTTATAGGATTTTGGGTTTAGGCTAAACGGGTTCGGGTCATAGACGGGTTGAACTGTTTATGACATGTTTATAAACGGGTCAACCTGTTTATGACTCGTTTAACTAATTGTGTCGGGGCTGGGGTTGGCCTAAACGGGTTGGTGTGTCAACCAGGTCGATCTGAACCCGATTCGGCAACCCGTTTTGCCAATCCTAACTGCCGGCATCACTTAGAGTGTTGTTGTGTGGAAGATAATGCTCTCGTGCCTTTTGTTGTGTCTATGGAGAGAAATGAATGATAGAAATTTTGAGGAGCGTGAGAAGACTTTGGAGGATATTAAGTCTTTATTTTTAAACACATTATATCTTTGGACAGCTACTTTTATTTCTCATTTGGTGATTAGTTATCATGATTTTCTTATTCTTTTTGCTCCTGCTAGCTAAGTGGCTGCTCTTGTATACTTCTTGTGTACTTGGGAGAGCCTTATGCTTTTAATGATATCTCGATTAGTTTTATATAAAAAAGAAGGAATACCTATAAAAAAAAATATAAAAAAGAAGGAATAAATATTATTTGGGAAAAGTACACATACCCCCTCAAACTACAACCCCATTATCAATATCTTCCCAAACTACCAATTATATCAATGTTCCCCTTAAACTACCAAAAATGTCCTATAATGACAAAAATACCCTTAATTAAAAAAATCTTTAAAAAAAAAAAAAAAAAAAAAAAAACCAAGGGGTGGCTAAACCACCCCCAACACCTAGGGGTGGTTGGACCATTCCACCTCCCAGGTGGTTTGGTGTGGCTGATCCCCCAGACACTAGGGGCGGTTTTCAAACGACCTTTTTTTTTCAGTTTTTAGTTTTTCTTTTCTTCTTCTTTTTTCTTTTATCTTCTTTCCTTCTTTCTTTCTTCTTCTTCTTCTTCTTCTTCTTTTTTTTTTTTTTTTTTTTTTTTCGAATTTATAAGGGTATTTTTTTTTTTATCAAAAAAAAAAAATTAGGGTCATTTTTTTTGACACTTCAGGGTCATTACTGCAACGATTTCTTTAATAGAAAATGCTACTTCATAAGATTTTAACACTTCTATCTTGTGATGACTTGTCTTCCTTTTCATAATGGTTGATTCTTCATTGTTAGTTGTCCTAGATCCAAGCAAAACACTGTTGTTCAACAAGCATTGTTTCGGAATTGACCGACTTTGAATTGGTAGTTATCTTCACTCTTGATTATTGGGATGTGCTGGTTCAGACGTTCTACTGTTGATTTTTTAGTGCTTAGGGTGTGCTTTTATTTGTAATGAGAATATCTCTTGAACATGTTTGTACAGGGTTTCAAAGGCTATGGTGAATGATTATTCGGAGAAGATTGAATCAATTGCTTCCAAATTAGCTGCTCCACTGGTGCGTGCATATTATTTAGCAAGCTACTTGTTGGTTTCCATGGTACCTAAGATTATGGAAGTCTAAAGAGGTTATTGTTTAATTACTGATATTTTTTGTGCCACCCCTAGAGTTCCTACTTATCAAAAAAAAATTACTGATATTTTTTTAGGTCTCATTTTTTTGTTGTGAGTTTAGATAAAACTTTGCTTGCGTGACTTAAATTAATTTTGCTAATAACAGATTGGATTTGTAAATCTGAAATTTTTATGACAAATAATGAGGTAAATTGTTTTATTTTTTTATTTTACTTCATACATTATAATTGGAAACGTATTTGTTAATACCAGGTTTAAGTTTTCAATTCATATGAACCTAGTGGGCCCTGAACCGAGTATTTTCTTGTATTTGCTGCTATCCATTTCTATTAACTGGTGTGAAATCATGGCTCTGATCAGTATTATTTGATATAAGTTTGCATCTAGGTGGTTGGTCTATCTCTGTCTCTCTATCTTTGTTTCTTTCTCCTTCTTGAGGTAGTGTTGTATATCTCTTCTGAAATGTTGTTCTTGCTTGACCAGACTTGGATAAAGAATCTAATATATATATATTTTTGGTACGTGTCTGATCCAGTGATTTCTCATCGTTTTCTCTCTCTATTTCTGTCTATAATCTCAATTTTATGAGATTACCTTGCTTCTTTGTTTGTATGGCAAATATACATGTTACACATCGAGGATTCTTATACTTTAACCCCTAAAACTTTTTACAGATTACTAAGCGTGATACACAAGTATCTGAGGAGCCCTTTGCAAAGACTACCATAAATGAAAGCCGTTCTAAAACAGAAGCTGAAAATCATGTTCTCCCTACTCCTGGACTAAGAAAAAGATTTGTGTATGTGAATATTGTAGTTGGAATTAATATGATTTGGTGAGCTAATCAAGGCTGACTCCTTGGCTCTTTTCTGTGTCATGATTTGTTAACTTTAGATGGTATGGTTCATTGACCAGGCCTGCATCAAATAGTCAGGATAGAATTCCTGACAGTACTGAAACTGCTTCATTGGCGCCTGTCAAACTCGATGCTGAAGCACAAGCACACATTGAAAAGCACAGGTAAATTTGTAAATTTTTCTTGTTATGCAATTATGAAGATGTTCAAACATTAGAAGTCATTACATGGTTCTGGTTTTGCCAGAGCAGTGTCCAAAAATGCAATTTTTTTGTATTATTGTTCGAGTCAGTGAGGTAAAACGAAAGCTGAGTTTACCTAGGCCCTTGGGCAAGCGCAGTACCATTTTATGGATTTAGTCAAGGAGACTTTAGTGAGATGCTTGCATTTTTGTGCCTAGTGAGCGACTTGACCAAGGTTACTGCCACTAGAAGTGTACCTCATTAAACTAACGACTCTTACGGTCTTGTCTCTAATTTACTATAATCACCCTAAATTTATAAAATAGGATTTCTCATTAAATTATATTGGACTTTCCAAAAAACACTATATGCATGTAGTGCTTGCAAAATGAAGACTTTAGACCTAGGTCAAAATATAAGCTTTAAGAAAGACATTGTTGTACTGTACATTCATCTGGCCTTTTTAGACAGTCCTCTCAAGTTAATTTTTCCCTTTATTTTTTTTTTATTTTTTTTTAGAGGCTAATCTGCTTACATTATTTTATTCATTTTGTTCAAGATGTGCTTATGCTCTGTTCTAAACTTTATTATTTGCAATAAAAAGGTTAAGAGAGTGAAAAAAATTTGTTTTTGTTGATGATAATGATGATAAGTTTGTGAATATTGTTGTACTTGATCGCTTTCTGCGTTTTAATGAATTTTCTCTTACTTATCAAATATATATATATATATATATATATATATATATATATATATATTGTTTATTGTATATATGACATACGTTTAATCCTATTTGAGGCACCTTTTGCCTTGGCTTCCTTGCTGCAAATATGTTCATTTTTTTGTTTAAAAAAAGCTTCTTTCTGCACAAGATGAACTGAGGACATTATTGGGTGACTTGGTTGGGGTTTGAAAATTGTTGTCAACTCAAAAACCTTATGCTAGTGGTTTTATTGCTCACTTCCCTTAGAGATTTTTGTAATGCTAGGGAATTGTGTGCCAAACTGGATAACTTTACAACTGCAAGGATTGTTATTGGCCTTCAACCTATTTGAGGGTTGAACCAAAGTGGCAATGAGCTTGAATTCAATTATGAGTGAAATTTTACTTGAGTATCGTACTTCAAATATTGATAATAAAATTAAAACTTTTTGCCCTTTCAAGTTCTATCCTAGTGCAAAGTTACCTGCTGTGAATCTGGAGGGTAAAATATCCCCTTTATACTGTCCTTTTGCTATCCTAGGAACTCTGATCACTGGTTGAGCCATCCATCAATAAGCGTGTGTTTCTCGGGGAAATTAACTCTTTTCCTGTTTGGGAAATTAACTTTCCTCTTCAGAGAACAACCCTTGATAGCCACTGCATGGCTTACTTAATTTTAATTTAAAATATGTTCTTTTAATTTTAATTTTCTGCTTTGCTGGTTATATGGAAGAAAATTAATGTTCGATGGATGTCTGAATTGAATTTGAAAAACTGGACAAATGCTCAGATTTGAATGTGAATCAAGAAATTTTCTTTATTCAGAGATTTATCATAAAAATATATTATTTTTTTGGAGAATTAAACGTTTGATCTGGAAGGGAAAATGGGAAATAAATAATTCATCAAGTTTGTTCTACTTTGGAGAATGAAGTGGTGTGGAAAATATTAAAGCTGAGTCTTTTTTTGGTTAAAAGAGTTTGCTTTTCTGGTTGTATTTCCTTTGCTTTTCTTTGTTACGGTGAAAGGAAGAATTTATCCCTAATTGGGATGCAGAACTATCAGTTTCACAAATTTATTGGGTTATCATTGCATTCAGCTTTAGGATGTTCCATAGTCATTAGGTTGTTGGTTCGTTTTGCATGTTGATTGTGTAAACTAACTAGTAAAGGTATATACTACTATTGCTTGTGGAAATTTGAGAAATGCTTTGGAGTAGAGCTGAAAAATCTTTGATGTCAGTAATATCGATTATTCCACATATTTTTCTGTTTTATATCTTTTTTAATTTTTCTCTCCTGCCATAGAAACCTTCAGGAGGACTTGACTGATGACATGGTTGGGCTGGCACAGCAACTTAAGGAGCGTAGTCTGATGATAAGCCAGTCCCTGCAAAACACTGAAAAAGTAAGAATCCATATTTTTTGTCAAAGTCTTGCATCACGTCGAATATTTGTAGTTGAAATACATGAGATGCATTGTTTCATTACTTGTTTAAGGAGAATTTTGGAAGAATTGATCTTGCTTGTTCTGTAGGAGGGGGTGGGCTGGTAATTCATTGTTCACTTGTGGACAACGTAGGCAATGTTGCGATTATTCCCAGAAATCTATAATTTTTTTTTTTAAAAAAAAAAAATTGCTTTTAGAAACTTTTTATCTTTTAATATGCAATGGGGGTTAAGGAGCTTTTCTCTTCGACAACAATAAATTGCAAGTTGATGTGAAGCCAGACAATTGTTCACTTTTTAGGTAGGGAGGGAGGGAGGTCAAGGGCTACAAAATCCATGCACAACCCATCAAACAAGTAAACAGCACTTTGAAACCCACCGAAACAACTGTTTTTTTTTTTTTTTTTTTTTTTTTTCTTTTTTCTTTTTTCTTTTTTTCTTTTCTTTTGATGAATAAGAAAGCTTTCATTCAACAAAACTAAACCAATACAAACAAAATAGCATTAAAGCTGAAAGACAACAGGAACCACAAAAACAAAGCAGAGAAAAGATTGTTTTCAAAACCCCTCAAAACAAAACACAGAAGCTAACCAACACTAGCATCAAGCCAGTATATCAACCAGTTTTGATAAAGAGTAAGATTTGCCCGAGTCATTTAAAATCTACCCTTACCCAAAAGCCTAGAGCGCACCTCCCAAAAAATAATCTTTAGGATTTGCTCCTCTGTTTTAGGATGGCCATTATGTTTGATATCATTTCTAGAGCGCCGGAGATTGTACACAGTGGAGCTCAACACTAATCTGCACAAAACATAACTCATGGATTTTGACTTCCAATCCTTGCAATCGTCACTAATCAAATCATTCCAGTGGAAAATTAGAGAGTCCACGCTGCAGCATTTCATACCTGCCTTCCAAGTGTGAGAGCTAAAACTACATTAAAAAAAAAGGTGGTCCTGGCTTTCTATACAACTCCAAGCCCCTTCTTTCTTAGGAAAACACACATCTTTCCAAGCCACTTTTGCCTTAGCAACACCAACATCTTTCCCATTCTACAGAAACCGATTGAATTTCTGCTCAATAGCCTTAATAATCTGCTTTGGAAGAATGAAAATTCCAGACCATAAAACTTGAAAACTATAAAGAACAGAAGACAAAAAGCTGAAGCCTCCTAGCAAAAAAAGAAAATACTTTGAAGTCCAAGAATCAATGCGGCTCATAATCTTATCCAACAACATAGTACAATCCGCAGAAGACAATCTAGAAGGGATAGGGGAAACCCTAGGTAACAAGCAGGGAGATGCCCCTCCTTCCTCTGCAACTTAAATTTATGCGTGTCATCCTTGCTCAGGGGCCATGCTAATCTTCTCTATATCGTTCCTATTTTATCTAATTAACTTCGTACTTTATGAACATAATGTTATTGCAACTCTACTACTCAAGTCATTTGTGTACATCAAAAGTTGCCACATATGACATACTGAAATACTAGAACTTAAAACTATTAAACCTGACTTCAAATATGTCAGCCCTTCCAAAAAGTGGAGGCTGAATTTTCGTTGACGCGCGTCATGTTCGAACGGGACACTCCCCGTTCGAATGAGAATCTTTTCTTAGCTGTTTAGTAAGTTTGACGCATATTCCGTTCGAATGCAATCAACCCAGTTCAAACTAAAAGGTCAATTTTGCACACAAGTTAGTAAATTGGTCATAACTTTTGTTACAAGTGTCAGAATTGTGCATATGATCTCAATCTGTAAAGCTCTCTTCGGCACACACGCCGTGGTCATCAGCTACGCTCAGTGAGCATATTTTCGAGCTCAAAATCTATTGTTTTCACGTCCAAATACCTCATTTTCTTCCATACTTGATCTCAAAGTGTTTTTAAGGAGTATTTTATGCATTTTATTATACTCAATTATTATATTGTGTTTTATTTTCTTGGGCGTTATAACACCGGCAGCAAAGGACATAGTCTACTAATAGTAAAATAATTGAACATTCTCACCAACCTTTCTATGCTTGCTTTGATCATTCATAATACTTGCTTTGATCATTTATAAAAACTCTGATCAACTATTAGTTTTTGATTTGGATTCTATTGGGGTATCAAGTATCAGTTATTCCTTCAGGAATCACACCACAAGAAGTACCCTTGCTCATCATGATTACATCACATTTCTGATGAAAGTTTTATAGCATGATAATATGATGATCCTTGTAGAAGTTGGTTGACTCTAAAGTTTTACTTTTCAATATTGGTCTTAGCAAAAGTAGAAGACATTTCTCCATTACTGTCGTAAGAAAGAATACATTTTCCCTTAATAGTAATGTTATATTACTAACCGAAGAAATGATGGCGTAATGATATAGAGAACTGTCCAGGAAATCAATTTATTACACAATAGTTATTAAACTCCCATATAGTGATTTGCAGTGCATACTATTGTTGAAACTTTTAATTTTACATAAAAGTATCACTTTTATGACCATCACAGTTCTGCTCTGCATTTATGCCCCTCGGTTAACTTCCTGCCTCCACAACCTCACCTATTTCACTGCATCGTTGCTACCATCACTATGCATAAGCTAACAAATGGGTACATGTGATCATGCATCATTGCCGCCAAAACCATCAATTCCACCATTTCCAAAACAACTATGTCAAGCTTATGAATGGTACTCAATTAATATTGGATATTATTGCCTTGGCCTCGGTAGAACTTCAACCATTGCCTCCACTGACGTACAGTCACTACAGCAATTGCCACCACTGCACAACACTACTAAAAGTCTAAAACAAAAGCCATATAGACCATCCTAAACACCTTTGTTTCAACTAATGAAGCTCAAATAGAACTTCCTGCCGGCATAAAAGTAGGATGGAAGGTGAGGTCATAGAAAATTACTTTCTTAGCCTAATAATTTAAACAGTAATGATTGGATTCTTAAAAAATTGTTAAATAGCTTCTACTTTTGTCTTTTTCATGCTTTTGGTGTTTGACTGATAAGGCTCAATTGTGGTTGAGTGCAGATACTTGATTCTACTGAGAAGGCTGTTGAGGATAGCTTGGCAGGCACTGGCCGCGCCAATGTACGGGCCATGAAGATATACTCTGAGAGTTCTAGGACTACCTGCTTCCAATGGCTAGTGATCTTTGTAATGACATGTATTTTCATCATGGTTGTGCTTCTAATTCGCGTCACCTGAAGCTTCTTGAGTCAGTTGTGCTCATCTTTCTTCCCAAGGTTTGCTCTACCATCTTGGAGATGATATTGAAGACCACTCCGGATGTGTAAGACTTCCACATATGTATGTCAAAATAGAGCGTTGTGCAGCAAGCAGCTAATTTTAAGTTTTCCTTTGGCACATCAAAGGAAAAGAAAATAAAACAAAATAAGAATCAAGTTTCAGCATAGTTACAGATCACCATTACATTTAATCTTGGAATATCTCAATCCATTCGACTGTGAGACTTTGAAAGTGATATTCTTTTTGCTTGTCCTTTTCTTTTTCCTATATCATCGTTACAATGCCAAAGCTTCTATAATATATTGTTCCTTGCAATTTGCCTTTATCTCTCAATTTACAAGTACATCAATAAACAATAGACTACAACTACGAGATTCTGAAATCCCGCGAAAGCAATATTATTTTATGGATGAAAGAAAAAAACATTTGAGTCTACAACTTAATAAGTAAATTACAACAAAGGTTAGCCTATGCAATTTGCATTGGTAATAGGTGGTGTGACTATAAAAGTAAAAAACTAATGGAGTGTCATTAAAAATGGTCTTAAGCGGGAAATGATTGTTGGGGGACGGTAAACCGTCCTCCAACCGGTTTTTTTAATAAAAAAAATAATTTTTTTTATAAAACAGCAACTTTTGATGTGACATTAGAAATTATTTTTTGATTAAAAAAAAAAAAAAAACTCCCTTTAATTGAAAAGGGGCGGGCAGGGCGGGCAGGGACGGTGCCGATCATTGCTCGTCTAAAGCATGTGGGAGGTGCATATGCATTTTGTCCTAAAAGAAAAGCATGAGATTATAAATTTATAAGCATATCCTTCTAAAAGAATCCCAAACCCCTTTAGCTATTGGATCCATCTTCTTTCAGGCCAGATCAAGCCCAGTAATAAGCTGTCACAGATATTGGCCCAAGTTTCCATTTATCCATTCCTTTTCACAATTCCAATTCCTTGATCCAAACTTAAGCTTTAAATTCAGCCCAAAAGTGCTACTAAAATTAAGCATCTCCAAGCAGTTGCACTAAATCACAACATTTTTTTACTAATGTTTAGCCACTCTTATCTAATACACTCCCCCTAAGTCACAACATTTTTTTCTTTTAAGGTCCGTTAGTGATCGTCTCTTTCTGCAATGAATTGATCAATTTTGAATTCCCTGAACGTGTATATACTATTCTCATTTAGGCTATCAAGTCTAATGGCATATAAATTTGACAAAATTTTGTTTGGAAATCATCTAGTAAATGGAAATAACAAAAAATATATAAAAATGCCAAACAGTTTTCTATTTTCTTCTTAAGTGAAAATTGTTTTGAAAACAATCACCTAGAACGCCGATGAAGGATGGCCTAGTAGAGGGTGGTCGACTGTTGAGAGGGAAGCCGCCAAGAGAGACGGGGATGACCGACGAGCGAGTGAGCATGAGAGAGAGAGAGGGGGTGGCAGTTTCGGAAGGAGTAGACAAAATGTCGGTGAAGCGGCGAGACATACTTGATTATGACCGGGCTACGACCAAGCTGATGTGGCACTGCAAAGTGCCACATCAGCTCAATTTGCATTGGTAATAGGTGGCATGACTATAAAAGTTAAAAACTAATGGAGTGCCATTAAAAATGGTCTAAAGCATATGGGAGGTGCATGCGCATTTTGTCCTAAAAGAAAAGCATGAGAGATTATAAATTTATAAGCACATCCTTCTCAAAGAATCCCAAACCCCTTTAGCTAGCGGAATCATCTTCTTTCAGGCCCGATCAAGCCCAATAATAAGCTGTCACAAATATTGGCCCAAGTTTCCATTTATCCTCATCCAAACTGAAGTTTAAATAAGCATCTCCAGGTAGCCGTACTAAGTCTTCCTTGTATTTAGTTAATGTGAGGCAAAAATTATGTCTAGTAGGCTAGTAGCTTATATTTAGCTTATGAAAAATACCTCTTCTTTTTTCTTTTCTTTTTTTTCTTTTTTTTTATGCTGCATTAATTAGTAATCTTTGGGCAATCACTACAGCAAAATGTTCGTTTATTTTATTAATCCTCAACAACTCTTTTTGGTTAATTTATTGTTTCTCTTCTCTACAACACATAATGAGAGCATGAACGATAAAACGAGCCCGGTGGATAGATGTCCTGTGAATGAAAATGAGTAAGACCTTGCCCTGCATCTTCTCATCAGCTGGGTTTTCACTTCTAAAATGTTTAAATAAAAGACATTTTATTTAAACAACGATGCAAGTTAGCTGGGTCAGATATTTTTGTTCTTGAAAGTTGGAAATTTTTTGTTGTGAATTATGTGTTCATTCGTGTTCTCTACTTGAAGCTTATACTATACGCCCATCTCATTAGCTTAGATGGGTTTGTATTTTTTGGATTATGTATTTTGGGAATTGGGTTTGAATTCAATACAATTTTGATTTTTGAGCCTTTAAGCTTACATCGGTTGTTGATGGTGAAAACCCACAAACCAAAAAGCCTGAGAACGGAAGACAATGGACGGTCAAAGTTACTGTCGATGGCGAACCCAGAAGCAAAACCCAAAAACCTGGTATTTGATGGTTGTCGACAGTGAAGAACAAACGGTAGTAACTTATTGACGATAGAGAACGGACGTGAAAGTTAGGGATTTTGAATCTAAATGGAGGCTAGGAAAAACGAAAAAGAGGGAGAAGAATGAGAGTTACTAGGATTCTGAATCTCAACAAATGTTTTCAGGTTTTTTTTTTTTTTTTCGTTTTCCCTCTTCTAATCTCAAATGCTTTCAGATTCTTTTTCCTTTTCCCCCTTTTTTTCTTTCTTTATTTTTATTTCCACATTTTTTTTTAATTCGCTGACGTGGAACGATGCCACATCAGCAGGGTCGTAGGACGGTTTACAAAATACGGACTCTCTCTCTCTTTTATTTTTTTTAATATTAACAAGTAAACAGACCGCTTTCGCCTTTCACAGTCTCTCTCGCTCTCGCTCTCGCTCTCGCTCTCTCTCTCTCTCTCTGTGTTCAGGGTTCAGGTGACCATGTATTCTCTGATCAAATCGCTGTTCAAGTTCTTGGACGGAGTCCATCCCAAGAATCCTTTCGAACGGCTCGGCAAGGCCGAGAAGGCGAAAGCCGTTCCAGTTCCGAAAGGCCATGTGCCGATGTATGTGGGCAAAGAAGAGAAGCTGTATGAAGTTCCGGTGAAATTTCTGTCGTTCCGATCATTCCAAGACCTGTTGGCCCGCTCACAGCCGGTCGTCGACGATCTTGATATTAAGAATGACGGCCCAATCGTGCTTACGTGCAGTACTGACGTCTTCGATCGGTTACTTAGGGAGGCTAGGCGTAGTGTCGAAATTGATGATAATTTGTATTTTTATTTCCTCCACCCGCTCTAATTTTATTCTTTTCTTCAAGAAAAGCCTAAAGATCGCCCCCAAACATTTTCTTTATGATCTTTACCTAATTCATTTAAAGATCGCACCAGCAGCCCCGCCGAACGGCGTTCCCGCAGAGGCCGAGCCGCCTTTCAGGTGCGATCTGTCCGACGAAGTAATAGAAAAGTTTAATTCATTTATTATTTTGCATGTGTTTTTGTTTGTTTGTTTAATTACTTCCATTAAGTTGTAAACTTCTTCCCTAATTCTCGATCGATTAATTGCAGTATCATTTGTGAAATGAGTTGATTTACCGTGTGTTCGTGAAAGCAAAACATGGAAAGGGTTGTGCTTCAGCGGCTCAAAATGTCTTCGATCAGTTACATTTTTTATGATCTCAGCCAACGCCAAGATCGCCTAAAGATCGCAGCCTAACAGTTTCTTTATGATCTCCATGCAGTCTTTAATCTTTATTAACATTTTTTTGTCATTTTTCATGTGTTTTTGCTTGTTTTGTTATCATTTTAATTCGCATGTTGGCTTGTTTTTTGGTTTTTTCAGATAAGATGAGAAGTTACTTACAACTTGAAAAAGTATGGTGGTACTTTTCGTTTTGCATTTCTTTTTACTTTTTACTCTATCGTTTTCTTCCAAAAGTTTTAGTTCTATTTTCAACGATTCTTTTACATGGTCCAGGTCTTTCTTTTAGAGTATTTTCTTTATCATCTCTGATCTCCGTGCAGTCTTTGTTAACATTTTCTTTATGATGTTTATGTAATTCATTTAATGTTGCCTTTTTGTTGTAGGAAAAACGTCTATTTTGGCACGTGATAATTCTCAGGTGCAATCTCTCTTATCATTCTCTTTTTATAGTTTTGCATGTGTTTTTAACTTGCTTTTTATCATTTTAATTCGCATGTTTGTTTGTTTTTTTTTTTTTTTTTTGTTTTTGGTTTAATTGTCTGCATATGTTATTTGTCATTTCAGTTTTGTTTTTTTTTTTTTAAAAAAAAAAAAAAAAAAAAAAAAAAGAGAAGAAAAAACCTCTTCAATGACTAAAATCTTCTTTTTTAGTAAAAAAAATATTGTATTTGTATTTTGCAAAAAAAAAAAAACCCTTGGGTTCTTTTTTTTTTTGAGTTTTTGTTTTTATTTACTAAAAAAATTGGGGGTCTTTGGTAGGGGTGGGCAACACCCGCCCGCACCAGCTTGTTATAATTTTGCATGTGTTTTTAATTTGCTTTTTATCCTTTTAATTCGCATGTTTGGTTTTTTTATTTTATTTTATTTTTGCTTTTTGCTTTTTGCTTTTTGTTTTTTTGTTTTTGTTTTTATCATTTTAATTCACATGTTTGGTTGTTTTTAATTTGGTATTTCTCATTTTGCATTTTTTTTTTTTTTTTGGTTTAATTGTCTGCATATGTTATTTGTCATTTCAGTTTTATTTTTTTAAAAAATAAAAAAAAATAAAAAAATAAAAAAATAAAAAGAGAAGAAAAAACCTCTTCAATAACTAAAATCTTTTTTTTTTTTAATTTTTTTTTATTTTAAATATTGTCTTTGTATTTTGAAAAAAAAAAAATTCTTTTAAAAAAATAATTAAAAATAATTGTCTGCATATGTTATTTGTCATTTCAGTTTTATTTTTTAAAAAATTAAAAATTAAAAATTAAAAATAAAAAGAGAAGAAAAAACCTCTTCAATGACTAAAATCTTTTAATTTTTTATTTTATTTTAAATATCGTATTTGTATTTTGCAAAAAAAAAAAAAAAAAAAACCCTTGGGTTCTTTTTTTTGAGTTTCTGTTTTTATTTACTAAAAAAATTAGGGGTCTTTGGTAGGGGTGGGCAACACCCACCCGCACCTGCTTGTTATAATTTTGCATGTGTTTTTAATTTGCTTTTTATCCTTTTAATTCGCATGTTTGCTTTTTTTTTTTTTTTTTTTTGCTTTTTGTTTTTGTTTTTATCATTTTAATTCACATGTTTGGTTGTTTTTAATTTGGTATTTCTCATTTTGCATTTTTTTTTTTTTGGTTTAATTGTCTGCATATGTTATTTGTCATTTCAGTTTTATTTTTTTAAAAAATAAAAAATAAAAAATAAAAATAAAAAGAGAAGAGAAAACCTCTTCAATGACTAAAATCTTCTCTTTTTTTTTTAATTTTTTTTTTATTTTAAATATTGTCTTTGTATTTTGCAAAAAAAAAAAAATAATAATTAAAAATAATTGCCTGCATATGTTATTTGTCATTTCAGTTTTATTTTTTAAAAAAATTAAAAATTAAAAATTAAAATTAAAATTAAAAAGAGAAGAAAAAACCTCTTCAATGACTAAAATCTTTTTTTTTTTTTTTTTTAATTTTAAATATTGTATTTGTATTTTGCAAAAAAAAAAAAAAAACCCTTGGGTTCTTTTTTTTGAGTTTCTGTTTTTATTTACTAAAAAAATTGGGGGTCTTTGGTAGGGGTGGGCAACACCCGCCCGCACCTGCGAAACCGCCCCGATCCGTGAATAACAAATTTAAGATGATTTTTGAAATGTGCGGATCCTAAATACTGCAACCCGTGTTTTATGGGGCAGGTTGCGGGATTAAAATTTTCCCCACCCGCCCCGCCCTACAATAGCTATACTTCTAATACCCATTAAAATTTCCTCGAAAAAACCCTAAGAGTCACAAACTATCTCATATTCTAGTGAAAGTGTGAAACCCTTCGAGTTTGAAAATTGCAATGCGCCTTTGAAGATCAAGCAGCTGCAGGCAGCGTGAATCGCGTGATTTATTGATTTTGATTTGCTTTTTGGTGTGTCTGTCCAGTTTGTGACTCTGATTTGGTGATTTGCTGTAGTTTCTCCCATGGGTATTTTATGTTCTGGATTCGAGGGTTATGTTGTTTGTCATGGATTTGGAGAGTGAATTCTTGGGGGAGTTTTGCTTTAGTTTTTGTGTGTAATATGTTGTTTTTGTCTTTTTTTTCGTTGCCAATGAGCTGATGACTTAGACTAACTATGAAATTGTCTGGCATGGGTTACAGAGTAGAATGTATATGGATTTTAACAAGTTAATTTATTTAACTATTCACTTGCTCTATATATCAATTTGAATTTTGATTGTAATTGTAATTGTGATTTTTTTTTTTTCATTCTCCTTTGTATAACTTTGAAGAAAATCAACATTTTGCTTGATGATGATTAGTTTTTTTTTTTTTTAAAAAAAACAAATGGAATACCCGAACCCGTAGAATCCGCTCCCGATCCATGCTACCCGAGGTCCAGTGGATTGACCATTCACCATGCGGGTTGCGGATCCTGATTTTCTAACCCGTTCACTATAGGGTAGGTTGTGGAAAACATGTAAATCTGGCCCAATCCGACCCGCGCCCACCCCTAGTCTTTGGTGTTTTGGTTGTTTTTATTTTGTTTGTGTTTTATTTTTTTTAACAAAAATAAAAATAAAAAATGGAGATGCAGTACAATTTTTTTTCTTCTTCTTTTGTTTTGCTTTTCAGATATCTTATGTGTTTTTAACTGATATCTCAATCATTGTGCATTGAGGAAATATTCTTATATATAATTGAGATTTCTTTGTCTAATATGTGCTGAGTTTCTCTACTGCATCTAAAAGCTAGATAGTTTATTCCTCTCATGCGATGAATCTGTGCACTATCCAAAGCTCCCTTAAGGTAAATTCTTTTATCTTTGGTTTTTGACACTGAAGATTTTATTAAGAGATAAATTTTTGCCTAGATGGTTAAATTGACCAACTCGCTAGTTGAACCTAGAACCTATAAATTCTGGCATTCTTTCTAGGTTGCAGCACCAAGTATTCAAAAGCAAATAAATTCTCAGAAAATAAGGATAAATAAAAAAAATCCACTGCTGATTGAGATGTTAAACTATTCTTATACCTGTCCCTATAGAAAGAGTCAGTGATCAAATCATTGCGGAAAGAGACGATCACTAACGGACTAAGTAAGAGAAAAAGAAAAGGTGTTGTAACTTAGGGGGCAGTGTATCAGATGAGGGTGGCTAGGCCCTAGTAAGATAAGGTTTGACTTTTGACTAATCAAGCAATAATTTTCTCTTTTTAGAAAATTCAGTTGTCTTAAACCTTATCAGTGAACATGTTGCCTTATTGAGAAAGCTTTCACACACGACACGCATGGCATGAGTTGAGTAAATTGTTTAAATTTCTTATCAGCGGTGAAATTTGTAGCTCATAAATTACTTGACTCTCAGTTATATGTTTGCATATTTTTTATTTGCTATTTGGCTGCTTTATCAGTTTTAAATACATGCGTGATTTGGAGCTGACATTAGGAAAAATTCTTTTTCTGCATTTTTCTCCAAAAAATTCAGTTTCTATGTGATGCGTGATTTGGGGCTCTCATTGAAAAAGTTCACTCTGTTTTTCTGCCCTTAATTTTTTTTTTTTTTTTTTTTGGTGTGTGTGTGGTGTGCCTGGCCGGCTGTTTAGTGTGTCAGTTTTTTTTAAAAAAAAATTGCCCATTTTCTTCTTTAACTTGTTTTTGCTGTGTCCGTTTTCTTGGATATTGGATCTTACATTGAAGTGCTCCTAGGTCCTAGAGTTTGGTTGGACTTTTGGACTTTAAAATGTATTTATCATGGACTTGTGGTGAAATGCTTAACCCCATCGCAAATTTAAGGTCTTGTTGGAAATTGCTCACACGCATTAAGCAAGCATTGTTTAATTGTTAACACTATGATTGCACTATGTGTGATATGAAATCCATCCAAATTCTGACCCTTATTGCATTTGAAACACAAATTGATCTTCCACATGATTTAATTTCATTATGTATCGAATGTCTTGTGATGTATTCCATAGTGTGAAAAATTATTTTGATATATCATGTAAGAGGAGAAATTATTTTAGTGCCTTAAAGTTTGTGGAAAGGAGTGTTTGATTTTCAATTTTTTTTTTTGCGCTGCTTTTCACAAATTTTTTGGTATCACGTTCGAACGGCCATATTGTGTGTTCATACGGGATCAAAAGGTCATGTTTTTAAGTAACAATTCTTAAATCCGACCGTTACCACCCCCTTGTTCACAAGATCAAACACCAAATTAGTAATAATTTTAAAAAATACTCAAATTTCATTATTTTTTGAACTTTTTACTTCAAACCCATATTGACCTTAAAGTTTTCATCTCCAGAGTTCACAATGTCTGAGAATTTTACATTTTGCTCAAGTTTTTTATGCGTATTTTGAGTTTTGGTATTTCATGCGCATTGCATCTTTTTCCATAAAATTTTCGTATGATCAACTTGAGTATTTGCTTTGAAAATATTGGGTTGTGTTATATTATTCATTTCCCTGATGTATTTGAGAATGTTTTGCATAATTTACATAATTTTTCATCTTTCACTCTTCATAATGCACAACACTTGTTTGATAAAAAGCTCAAATGAAAAGTTAGTCATGTTTCTTTCATCACTTTACATCAATTGCATTCCTTTGTATTGTCTATACATTTGGAGTCGTTTAGGATCATCACGTTCACGATTTGCATCCTTCTTCACTTGGCATTGCATGAGTGTCAATTGGCTCCTCATGTTTTTAGGATGTGCTTCACTTAGTCTTGAATTGCATTAGTCTCATCAATTTTGCCTTATTTAAAGTCAGCTTTAGATGTTTAAGGTTAGTGATTTGCATTGGTGTTGTTCATGGTTTGTTTAGGCATAGGTCATCTTCTACACTTAGTTGCATTAACATGAGGTTGGGAATGATACCCTAGCTAGTAATTATAAGAGTTAAGTTAGAACTATATGGATTAAAAGATTTAATGCATGATCTCTTTTGCTAGATGGAAAGAATAGTTAATTTTGGTTGCTAAAAATGTTTAAAAGTATGGTGCTAAGATTTGATGAAATAAGTTGATTATAAAAAAAGTATCAATAAATGACCATAGAAATTGCTAAATTTTTTGTAGCTAGTATGAGTATTGAAGTATGTAAATTCTGATAGAATATCAAAATCTCTTATTAACACTTGAGTTTTGGCCAATTAGGTGATAAAATTTTCAGATAAAATTTTTGTTAAGTGATGATAAGCAATATATGATTGATTATAAAGTTAATAGATGAAAATTTTTACTGTATGGAAATTATATTGAGTGGTAGTTTTGGCCATTGAAGTATTTAGCAAAAGAGACCAAAGGAACTTTTTTTATATTAATTTATTTTGAGGTTGAAGTTGTATAGGTATGAACAATGTTACGGTTTGAGGTAATTAGTAAGAAATATTACTATTGGACAACAATGGAAATTTCAGCTTGAGTGTTTAATGGAACTAAGTGTGGCCAAACACTAGAGATTTGATCAATTCTTTATCAAAGGTCAAAATATTGATTCAAAGATAAATTGTGATTTGTAAACTGTCATTATTAAAGTACAGAGAAGGCTTTGTAGGTTTGAATTGAGGTATACTATAGTTGAATGATTTGATTAACACCTTAGAAATTTGGTAGGGAACTTCTTATTGGTGTTTGGGAAGCCTTTTAAAATTGAGGAAAAAAATATTTTATGACATGATAGGAACGAGTAAAGAGCTCCATTGACAAAAGAGAAAATTTAAGCATGGATACATGGTGACGCTTAGAGTTTTTTTTATTAATATAATCTAAATTGCAAGATTGTGAGGAATTATAGGATTGCGATTATTGAAGTGTTGGAATCCCAAATTGATATGTACACTTCAGGTATGAAAACATAGGCAGTAACTTTTGAGGATGGTAAATTTTGGAATATTTGAAATTTTATGATTTAATTCGATGGTGACAAAGCAAGAATATTAAAGGGACAAAAAGTTTCAATTTGGTTCCCCATGTTATTAGGATGTGTTGCACTTAGACTTAGATTGCATTAGTCTCATCTATATTTCCTCATTTAAACTCAGGTTTAGATGCTTTTAAGGTTGGTGATTTGCATGCTCATTTTCTACACTTAGTTGCATTGACTTATGGTTGAGAGGTTACACTTTGTGTCGTACACTTAGGAACTGAAGTAAGTAATGTAAGGGAGTAAAAAAAAAAACTTGCCAAAATCCTTTTCAGTATGTATACAGGTTGTTGTTTCTCTTGTTTGCTGCTTCAAAATGTGAAGTTCAGATTACCATTAAGGATCTTAAATCAATCTTGTGTTATTATCAAACCTCCCTTGACATGTTTACCAAGGTAAGAGAACCAAAGTAAATAATGCAAGGGAGTAAAAAAAAAACTTAACAAAATCTTTTTTATTTTGTATACAGGTTGTTTCTCTTGTTTGCTACCTCAGAATGTGAAGTTCAGATTGTCAAGGCCTTTGAAACTTCAAAATGAGAAAGACTGCACCATTGTCTTAGTCTTTTATACATCTCTCAGACGCGATTTTCAGAACCTCCATAGAAAATATTGAGAGACCAGTAACAAGAAATACAACACAAGGCTCTTGAGTGTTGTATGGTGGTACTTTTCGTTTTGCATTCCTTTTTGCTTTTTACTCCATCGTTTTCTTCCAAAAGTTCCTGTACCTGTTTGTTTGTATGTTTTTTTTTTTTTTTTAATGCATAGTAACTCGACGGTTCTCTCAAAAAGTTGATACAAAATTTAATTAATATTTTTTACGAGCTTGATTTAATTTAATTTATCTGTTTAGTTCTATTTTCAACAATTCTTTTACATGGTTCAGGTTTTTCTTTGAGAGTATTTTCTTTATGATCTCCGTGGAGTCTTTATTAACATTTTTTTTAATCATTTTGCATGTGTTTTTGCTTCCTTTTTATTTATTTTTTGTATCATTTTAATTCGCATGTTTGCTCTAATTTTATTCTTTTTTTCTTTCTTTGATTATCTTGTTTCTTTTTCAAGAAAAGCCAAAAAATCGCCCCCAAACATTTTCCTTATGATGTTTACGTAATTCATTAATTAATGTTGCATTTTTGTTGTAGGAAAAACGTCTATTTTGTAACGCGGTAATTCTCTGGTGCAATCTGTCATATCATTTTCTTTTTATCATTTTGCATGTGTTTTTGCTTGTTTTTAATTTACTTTTTATCATTTTAATTCGCATGTTTGCTCTTTCTTTTTTCTTTTTTTTTTTTAGTTTTTATCATTTTAAGTCGCGTGTTTGCTTGTTTTTAATTTGGTATTTCTCATTTTGCTTGTTTGCTTGTTTTTTACGTTTAATTGTCTGCGTATTATTTGTCATTTCAGTTTTTTTTTTAAAAAAAAAAATATATATATATATATATATTAAAAATTAAAATTAAAAATATTATTTTAAATTTTTCATCTTCAGAGTTCACAACGTTTGTGAATTTTACATTTTGCTCAAGTTTTTTATGCGTATTTTGAGTTTTGGTATTTCATGTGCCTTGCATCTTTTTCCTTAAAATTTTCACATGATCAACTTGAGTATTTGCTTTGAAAATAAAGTTAATCATTTTTCTTTCATCACTTTCAATTGCATTCCTTAGTATTGTCTCATACATTTGGATTCGTTTAGGATCATCATGTTCATGATTTGTATCATTCTTCACTTAGCATTGCATGAGTGTCAATTGATTACTTGTGTTTTTAGGATGTGCTTCACTTAGTCTTGGATTGCATTAGTCTTAAAGTTAGCTTTAGATGTTTAAGGTTAGTGAATTGCATTGGTTTTGTTCATTGTGTGTTTAGGTATAGGTCATCTTCTACACTTAGTTGCATTAATATTAGGTTGGGTGTGATACCCCGCTAGTAATTATAAAAGTTAAGTTAGAACTATATGGATTTAAAGATTTAATGCATGAGCTGTTTTGCTAGATAGACAGAATAGTTAATGTTGGTTGCTAAAAATGTTTAAAAAGTAGGGTGCTAGGATTTGATTAAAGTACTTAATTTGTTTATCAAAAAAGTATCAATTAATGACCATAGAAATGGATGGATGTTTTGTAGCTAGTATGAGTATTGAAGTGTGTAAATTCTGATAGAATATCAATATCCCTTATGAACACTTGAGTTTCAGCCAATTAGGTGATAAAATTTTTAAGATAGAAATTTTGTTAAGTGATGATAAGCAATATGTGATTTTTAGAATTTAATTATTGATTATAAAGTTAATAGATAGAAATTTTTACTGTATGGAAATTACATTTAATGGTAGTTTTGGCCATTCAAGTGTTTAGCAAAAGAAGACCTAAGGAACTTTTGCTACATTAATTTATTTCGAGGTTGAAGTTGTTTAGGTATGAACAATGTTACTGTTTGAGGTAATTAGTAAGAAATATTACTATTGGACAACAATGGAAATTTCAGCTTAAGTGTTTAATATCACTAAGGATAACCAAACGCTAGAGATTTGATCAATTCTTTATCAAAGGTCAAAAGATGTGATTTGTAAACTGTCAATATTAGAGTACACAAAAGGCTTTGTAAGTATGAATTGAGGTATACTATAGTCGAATGATTTGATTAACACCTTAGAAATTTTGTAAGGAACTTGTTATTGGTGTTTGGGAGCCTTCCAAAATTGAGAAAAAAATATTTTATGACATGATAAGAACGAGTAAAGAGCTCTATTGACAAAAGAGAAAATTTAGACATGGATACATGGTGACACCTAGATTTTTTTTATACGATTTAAATTGCAAGATTGTGAGGAATTATAGGATTACGATTATTGAAGCGTTGGAATCCCAAATTGATATGTACACTTGAGGTATGAAAACATAGGTGGTAAATTTTGGGATATTTGAATATTTATGATTTAGCTTGATGGTGACAGTGTAAGAGTATTAAAAAGACATAAAGTTTCAATTGATTCCCCATGTTATTAGGATGTGCTGCACTTAGACTTAGATTGCATTAGTCTCATCTATATTTTCTCATTTAAACTCAGGTTTAGATGCTTTTAAGGTTGGTGATTTGCATGCTCATTTTCTACACTTAGTTGCATTGACTTATGATTGAGAGGTTACACTTTGTGTCGTACACTTAGGATTATCGTCCCTTAGTATTCACATTAAGTTGTGTCTCATCATTAAGGATCTTCAATCTTGTGTTATTATCAAACCTCTCTTGACATGTTTACCAAGGTAAGAGAACTAAAGTAAATAATGCAAGGGAGTAAAAACAAAAAAACTTAACAAAATCTTTTTTAGCATGTATACAGGTTGTTGTTTCTCTTGTTTGCTGCTTCAGAATGTGAAGTTCAGATTGTCAAGGCCTTTGAAACTTCAAAATGAGAAAGATGGCTCCATTGTCTCAGTCTTTTATGCATCTCTCATACACGATTTTCAGAGCTTCCATAAAGAGTATTGAGAGACTAGTAACAAGAAATACAACACAAGGTTCTTGAGTATTGTTCCAAGAACTTGTTTGTCTGAAGATTTTTGGATTGGGATTCAAGCCATCATGTTGCGACTACACAATCAAAGTTCCAACTAAACACTATTGGTGGTGATCGATAAGGAGTTTATTCTCTAAAGAACGACCAACTGAGGAGTTAGAGTTGAAGTACGTGAGGAGCGAGTTATCCTACATATTGTCTTGGTAAGGTTTTTCATCTTGATTTGGTGTAGTAATTGTCTCCTCACTATAACGGCGGGGTGTACAAGCGTTTCATAACCGCAACCGCTTTAGGTGGCCGATTATCATTTTTAAGTAACAGCAACTGCTAAGTCGGCTCGTAGTTAACCGCAACCGGCAGTTATGCAATTGTTAAATGCATGTTATTAATGGTTAACTGCTTTTCAAGTAATGGGCCCTTTGGACTCTTTTAGTGTTTGAGCTTCTTTCGTGCCTCTTTTTAGAACCTATTTTAGACTTTTCAAGTAATGGTCTTTTGTAAACTAAAATGAGAAATAGGGTAAAATGCCTTTAGCACTTGATGCTAAGGTATTGTATTAGAATTGTATATATATTGTTTTTACAGAGGCTGTGTATCTTAGTATTCTATAATTACATAGGTTAGATATGGTAAGTAGGATTCTGTCCTATAAGGTAATATAGCCGTTGGGGTGTATATGAGGAATGAAGTTAATGAGAGGAACTAGAGGTATGTAAGGTATGCTAGTTGTAGGTGATGTGCGAGTATTCTATTGAGGAGAGATTCCTTGAATCACGGCTGTAATTTCTGGATGCTGCTTGCTGTCATTCGGTGAGAGCACTGCTGGAGTAATAGCTTGATTTGCTGAGTAGGATCCGGGTGTGTTGGGTGAGTTTACTATCTTATCCTTAACATCCCCCACAAACTGATGGGAGGGACGACTGGAAGTTTTTCACACAAGTAGCAGAAGCGATCGGCGGTGAGGCCTTTGGTGAAGAGGTCAGCAACTTGATCAAGTGTGGAAAGGTAGCGGAGCTTGATATCTTTGTTGAGAACTTTTTCTTGAATGAAATGAACGTCGACTTCGATGTGCTTAGTGCGAGCATGGGATACGAGATTTGTTGTTAGGGCTAGAGCACCAGAATTATCACACCAAATTGTGGGTAGAGAAGGTAGTGAAAGCTGTAATTCCCGGAAGAGCATGCGGAGCCAGTAGAGGTTGGCAGTGGCGAGGGACATGGCGCGGTATTCTGCTTCGGTGCTGAACCTGGAGATGACATGCTGTTTCTTGGCGGACTAGGAGATGAGGTTAGGACTGAAGAAGGTACTGTACCCCGTGGTGGAGCGGCGATCGTTAGGATTGCCAGCCCAATCTAAGTCGCAGAATCCTGTGAGGGTGAAGGAGCCTTTTGTGTAGAGGAGGCTTGAGTTGGCGATTCCTTTCAAGTACTAAAGAACCCATTTGGCTGTTGTCCAATGAACTAAAGTAGGGGTGTACATGTACTGGTAAAGCTGATTGACGGAGTAGGCGATGCCCGGACGAATGAGTGTGACGTATTGGAGAGCACTGACGATGTGGCGATATTTTGTGGGATTGGGGAGAACTTCACCGGCAAACTTGGACATTTTGGAACCAGAAATGCAAGGTGTGCGGTAGGGCTTGGAGTCCGCCATTCCAACATGGAGGAGGAGGTCTTGTATGTATATTGATTGCCGGAGATGGAGGCTAGTGGAGTACCAAATTGTTTGAATGCCAAGGAAGTAGGAGAGAGGGCCAAGATCCTTCATGGCGAAGTCACCCTGAAGTTTGACAATGAGGGACTGCATGGTGGCTGCATTGTTACCTATGACAATTATATCATTGACGTAGACTAAAATAAAGACGTGAGAGCCGTTAGTATGATAAACAAATAATGAAGGATCAACTTGAGAGCTAGAAAAACCAAGTTCAAGTAAAGAGTGAGAGAGACGTGTGAACCAGGCCTGAGGAGCCTATTTCAAACCATAAAGAGCTTTGTGCAATTTACACACATGGTTAGGAAAGTTAGGATCCACAAACCCTTGGGGTTGTTCCATGTAGACATCTTCATCAAGGAAACCGTGAAGAAAAGCATTGGAGACGTCCAATTGCTTGATGGTCCAGTCAACTTGGACATCCAATGTTAAAAGTAACCAGATTGTAACCGGTTTAATAACAGGGTTGAAAGTGTCATGATAATCAATCCCACAAAGTTGGTCAAAGCCTTTGGCTACTAAACGAGCTTTGTATCGCTCAATACTTCCATCGGGGTTTTGTTTAATTTTGAAGACCCATTTGTTGCGAACGACATTGTGGTTGGGAGGGCGAGGGCGAGGGCAAAGGGACCAGGTTTGGTTGGAGAGGAGAGCTTCGAATTCTGTTGTCATGGCTGCAATCCATTTTGGTGTGGATGGTGCCTGGTGGTATGTGGAGGGTTCAGGGGGAAGGAGGACATTGTTGTAGGTAAGGATGGGATACTTGTTGGCAAGGAAGGTGGTGAAGTCGGGGAAAGAGCGTGGTTTGGAGGAGCCGGTTTGGGAGCGAGTGACGGGACGATTGTTGGGAGTAACAAGGTGGGTAGGGAGGGCTGGGATTATCAGGGGTAGTTTGTGCGGGAGGGACAGGTGGGGGGAGGTCTGGAGAGGAATTAAAGGAAGGAGAACCTAGAACTTAGCCAAGTCGGAATTGGTTCTCATGGGAAATGCTAATAATGTGGCTAGGTTGACTGGAATTCTGGGTCGTGGGATTGTGTCATTGCTGTTGAAATATCTTGGTCTTCATTTGGGGGCATCCTATAAGGCCAAGCATATATGGGATGGACGTGTTATTGAAAAGATAGAATGTCGGTTGGCTAGTTGGAAAATGTTGTATTTGTTTATGGGTGGTAGGATTTCCCTTATCAAGAGCACCTCATCCAACCTACCTACATACTTCATGTCATTTTTCCCCTCTCTACGAGTGTTGCAATCCGTATTGAGAAGTTCTAACATGATTTCTTATCCGGTAGGCTAGGTGAAGAGTTCAAATATCACCCGGTGAGATAATCCAAGGTTTGCATGCCAATCTTTGAGGGAGGGTTTGGGGTTAGGAACTTGTTGAGGTTCAATCATGCTCTCTTAGGTAAATAGCTTTGGCGCTATGAATTTGAAAGAGGGGCTTTGTAGAGAGTGGTGGTAGACTCTAAATATGGAAGTTCATAGGGAAAGTGGTGAGTTTATGGAAGAATATTAGGAGGGGTTGGGGAAGTTTTGTAGTCATACTAGATTTTCTCATTAAATTATATTGGACTTTCCAAAAAACACTATATGCATGTAGTGCTTGCAAAATGAAGACTTTAGACCTAGGTCAAAATATAAGCTTTAAGAAAGACACTGTTGTACTGTACATTCATCTGGCCCTTTTAGACAGTCCTCTCAAGTTAATTTTTCCTTTAATTTTTAATTTTATTTTTTTAGAGGCTAATCTGCTTACATTATTTTATTCATTTTGTTCAAGATGTGCTTATGCTCTGTTCTAAACTTTATTATTTGCAATAAAAAGGCTAAGAGAGTGAAAAAATTTAGTTTTTGTTGATGATAATGATGATAAGTTTGTGAATATTGTTTATTGTATATATTAATATACGTTTAATCCTATTTGAGGCACCTTCTGCCTTGGCTACCTTGCTTCAAATATGTTCATTTTTTTGTTTTAAAAAAGCTTCTTTCTGCACAAGATGAACTGCGGACATTATTGGGTGATTTGGTTGGGGTTTGAAAATTGTTGTCAACTCAAAAACCTTATGCTAGTGGTTTTAGTGCTCACTTCCCTTAGAGATTTTTGTAACTCTAGGGAATTGTGTGCCAAACTGGATAACTTTACAACTGCAAGGATTGGTATTGGCCTTCAACCTATTTGAGGGTTAAACCAAAGTGGCAATGAGCTTGAATTCAATTATTTGTGTCGTACTTCAAATATTGATAATAGAATTAAAACTTTTTGCCCTTTCAAGTTCTATCCTAGTGCAAAGTTACCTGCTGTGAATCTGGAGGGTAAAATATCCCCTTCATGCTCTGTCATTTTGCTATCCTAGGAACTCTGTTCACTGGTTGAGCCATCCATCAGTAAGCGTGTGTTTCTCGGGGAAATTAACTCTCATCCTGCTTGGGAAATTAACTCTCCTCTTTAGAGAACAACCCTTGATAGCCACTGCATGGCTGGCTTAATTTTAATTTTCTGCTTTGCTGGTTATATGGAAGAAAATTAATGTTCGATGGATGTCTGAATTGAATTTGAAAAACTGGAGAAATGCTCATATTTGAATGTGAATCAAGAAATTATCTTTATTCAGAGATTTATCATAAAAATATATTATTTTTTTGGAGAATGAAACGTTTGATCTGGAAGGGAAAATGGGAAATAAATAATTCATCAAGTTTGTTCTACTTTGGAGAATGAAGTGGTATTTACTACTATTGCTTGAGGAAATTTGGGAAATGCTTTGGAGTAGAGCTGAAAAATCTTTGATGTCAACAATATCTATTCTTCCACATATTTTTCTGTTTTATATCTTTTTTAATTTTTCTCTCCAGCCACAGAAACCTTCAAGATGGCTTGACTGATGACATGGTTGGGCTGGCACAGCAACTTAGGGAGCGTAGTCTGATGATAAGCCAGTCCCTGCAAAACATTGAAAAAGTAAGTATCCTTATTTTATGGTATCCAATTTGGGACACAGAGAGTTAAGAAGCTTTGGGGGTTGAGGTGTCCACACTCATTATCATTGTTTGCTTATAACACCGTTTTTTTTTTTTTTTGAATAATAATTTATTAGGAATTTATTAGAGAAGGTGAATAAATAGGTAGCTCCAGCTTTCTGGTACATGGACATAAATTTTGGATTCATTGTTATAAAACCATTTCTTTGTCCTGCAATTCTCTGTTGGCAATATTTACCCAGTTCCCCGTGAAAATTAATCTTTGTAATGACATGTATATTCATCATGGTTGTGCTTCTAATTCGCGTCACCTGAAGCTTCTTCAGTCAGTTATGCTCATCTTTCTTCCCGATCGGAGATGATATTGAAGACCACTCTGGATGCGCAAGACTACCATATATGTATGTCAAAATAGAGCGTTGTTACCGATAATGAAGAAAATCTGGGAGAATGTTTTGGACATTTAGTTGGAAATTTCATGTTGTCAAATCTTTTATTTTATTTTGAGAGTAGAACACTACAACTAGACACAGTAAACTGTATTCTAAAATAGTATTCTTTTATTTTATTGTAGTTTTTTGTGGTCATGATTATGAAGGTAGAATTGATAAAAGGCATCATTAAAATGGTAATTGCTCATCTGTTGTCTAATGGTGATACCTTAAAACGACATTAGAAACATCTTAAACGTTGGCCAGGGTGAAGAAGATGGAGAACTTTCTTTTGTTCTTTATTAGTGAATCCTTCGATGCAACCAACATGTTCCGACGGTCAGTGTGTATGTATGTAGCTCTTGGATAGGAGTTATGTTAACAGATCGACAATATTTTGACGAGATTAGTAGAAGAAATTAAAGGTCAACAAAAGAACTTCTCCCCCTTGGTTGTTTGCTCTATGTGATCATCTGATTCATATTGTATATGTAGAATTCCAAACTACCATTCTATTTATTGATGTTTTCTTCCTCCAACACCAGTATTGTACCACCCTCATATTTGGTATAAGTTTAATAAGAGTTTTAGAAGGTTTTAAAAGAATAATAACGCTAAAAGTCCAAACTTGTGTCCATTCAAAAATGAAGTAACTTTTAAAATTAACATTGAGCGTGTGATTAATCACTATTAAATTTTGATCAAATTGTGATTTTAAAAGTCATCTCATTTTTTTATGGATACAAAATGGGCATTTAGAATTACTCCTAAAAGAGATCATGAAAAATGATTGATTTTATAATTTAATGTTTGATTCATATCATATGGCATATAGAATAATTAATAGGCAATAAAACCTTATAATTTTTCTTGTAGCATAATCTTTTATTAATTAAGTGTATTTCCTACCTTCAATCATACTTAATTAAGGAAAAGTCTTGCTAATTAATTAGTCTTGGTAACACCAACTCCTTTTTTTTTTTTTTTGAAATGCAAATGACCACCTTGCCTATGTTGTAGATCCTTTAAGCCCATAATTCCGGAATGGGATGGTCTTGGACTCTTGGTGGGATTTTCCCAACAAGTTTCAACTAATGTTATGTTTGTTTAGGCGTAAAATATTTTTTGAAGTTTGGTGTAGCCGAAAATAATGGTCAACGGAAATCATTTTCCATTTATACTCCGTTTGTTTCGGCGTAAAATGATTTCTGAAAAATGATTTTGACATTTTACGGGGTTTGGTAGGGGCGAAAATAATGGTCAACAAAAATTATTTTCGGTTTAACCGTAAAACCTTCTTTAATTTTTGGAAAACGAAACCGTAAATCATTTTCCGAAATTAAACTCTCCATCCTTGCATGCACGTTTGATATCCAATTGCCGGAATCCGGCAATGGTCGGTTGTCAGAATCCAAGCGGTACCAAAATCCGGCAACATTTGGCCACCGAAAAATTGCCGGCGCCAGAATTCGGCGACATTCGGCCACCATCGCCGATGCCGGCAGACTAGATTCCGGCCGAATCTAGCTAGAATTCGGCCATGGTCAGAAGTCGGCCAGATCTGGCCAAATTGGCCGGAATCCGGCAACGGCAGCCGGACGTTGCCAGATTCCAGCGACAGTTGCATTTTCTCCTTTAGTAATTTTTTCGTGCAAATCAAACGCAAAAAAATATTTTCGAGAAAATTATTTTTTTTGAAAATGATTTCGTCGAAAATATTTTACGACGAAAACTATTTTACGTCGAAACAAACGGAGTATTAACTGTAAAACTTCTTTAATTTTTGGAAAACATTTTTTGGATTTAAACTCTTCATTCTTGCAGACAAGTTTGTGGGAATTCGCCACCATCAAGCATTAGAGTTTGTTGGTAGCCCGAATCTACCGCCGAAGGTCCTTGAATTTTGGTATCCCATTGCCGGATTCCGACAAAACATGTCGGAATCCGAAACTAATTCGCCAGAATCCGGTGACGTTCGACATTGTCGTTGGATTTCGATTAGTTTGGCCGAAATCCAGCAAAAATGACCAGATTCCGGCCAAGCCAGGTTCCTGCTAGTATGGCCGAAATATGGTTGTATTTTATCAGATTCTAGCCAGTTTGCTGGAATTCGGTGAATGTGGCTGGAATCCTGTCGGCTAGTGACAGAATCTTGTCACCGGTTATTTTTTGCCGTTGGTGATTTTTTCGTGCAAGCCAAATGCTGAAAAATATTTTTAGGGAAATCATTTTTTAAATTTCGTTGAAAATATTTTATGATGGAAAATATTTTGCGTTGAAACAAACGGAGCATAAGCCTAACAATTTTTTATACTTACTGCGAACTCGATACAAACTCAACACAAAATTAACAACATGGCTTAAACCCAACATTTAGGACTGACAATTTTTTATACATATTTATCGACATGGCTTAAACCCAATATTTAGAATTGACAATTTTTTATATGACCCGCAAATTTAACATCAACCAAATATGAAATTAGTAGGTTAATGTTGATAAGTTTAACTCGTTTAATTAAATGAGTTAAATTAAAATTAACGTATATAATCTTATACCAATAGCTCAACGCAACCTAAATCCAACCCACAAATACAATTGTTATCCCTAATTTCAACCTAAAATTTATGTGGCCTCAATACCATCATCCTTTCTCTCCAAATCCGTTTGTATTAACAGACAGCACAAAAGACCATGCGTTTTAGGGCAGAGGCGATAAGGGAACGACGCCGCTTACTTATAATGCTTCCTGCATCAGCACATATACAAAACGTGACAAAATTACCCTCTTATCCCACCAAAATGACACTCCCACCCTCCAAGTACAACCACCCAAAGCACAATATCCCATATCCAAGACCTATATAACCCCAAACACAAAATTAGGGTTTTTGTGCTGCTTATAAGGTTTGCTCTCCATAGCCGTCGTCGCTCCCTCACCTCCCCAAGCTCCTCTCACCTCCTGCAACCATGGCCGTCGGGTACTCTCTCTCTTGGTCTATATGTACATATGTGTGTTTGTGTGTAAAATGGCATACATGGATTTATGAGACACTGATACATTGGTGTGTTTGTATGGAACAGAAAGAACAAGAGGATTTCCAAGGGGAAGAAGGGAGGCAAGAAGAAGGCGTGAGTATTATCTTCTTATTTTTGATTCGTTTTCGTTTTTCGTGGTATATATTTATTTGTATGTGTGTATCTACAGGACTGATCCGTTCGCCAAGAAGGACTGGTATGATATCAAGGCCCCTTCAGTGTTCCAAGTGAAAAACGTGGGCAAAACCCTTGTTACACGCACTCAGGGTACCAAGGTGAGTTTTTTTTTTTTTTTTTTTTTTTTATCCATTTGTTTGTTTGTTTGTTTTCATTTTATGGGTTTTGTAAGTTGTTTGGTTGCCGAGAAAAAGTCAGAAATTTAGTTGAAATTTGAATCTGGGGTTTCTCCGCTGTGTCTTGTTAAAGCTTTTTCTGGTGCTGAAGATTGAATCTTATTTGGGTTAGACGGGGATCGTTACTTGAACCTTTAATTGTTAAAATGGCCCAGATTGATTGATTAGATCTCTGCAAGTGTGGTCTTTGTGCTAGATTTTTACGTAAGACACAGTTTTGTGTGCGATTAAAGGCTCTGGAATGTATCGAAGAAAACCCTGTTTCCTATTTTCTGTGCTGTCCGGTTGTCAGTTTCATTCAATTGCTTGGTGGAGGTTCTTGATTTCTCTGTTCCGAAGGGTGAACTTTTTGAGTTGCTTTCGAAGACCTTTGTACTTTTTTCTTATCAACCAAGGTTAATCATATTTTTAAATTTAGTTCTAACAAAAAAATCATTATTTTTAAATTTTGTAGTTTTGTGACAATTGCATTTCGCATGTGAGCCCTTGCATCGGTAATGTTTTAGTAGAGTGCATCTTGAATTTTTTCTTGAGATGTTCACAACTTGTATAATGTTTCATTGTTTGTAATCCTATTTGCCTTTTCATTATAAAACTATGAGATTCTTCGAATATGGAAGTACCAATTTGCAGTGCCAAGAACACTTGCTGTTTTCCTTTCCAGTGTCAGTTTTTATTACCTTCTATTGTTTCTTGCACTTTAATAATTTAATTTTGCCCATTACATCTGTGCCCTATGTCTTCGATTCTGTGACCACTTTTGCTTTTGATACTTTGTGAAGTTATGGAACGATGTCAATAAATCAATGTGATGCTGCTCCCTAATGTGATTTTGCAGCGATTCTGTTGTCTTTTTTATTATGCTTGTTGATGGTGAGTGGATGTTTACTTGTGTATGCGTTGAAATATATGACCTCTGTTGTTTCTCTAACAGATTGCTTCAGAAGGACTCAAACATAGAGTCTTTGAGATATCAATGGCTGACCTTCAGGAAGATGAGGATCACGCTTACAGAAAGATCAGATTGAGAGCTGAAGATGTTCAAGGGAGGAATGTTCTGACAAATTTCTGGGTATGATTGCATTATATTGTTGCATCTGCTGCCAACATTGTTTGTTTGATGTTTCTAATGAAAATCAATCACACCTGCTTTTTTCATATTTTCTCAAAAATTTCAGGGAATGGATTTTACGACAGACAAGTTGAGGTCTTTGGTAAGGAAATGGCAGACCATGATTGAAGCTCATGTGGATGTGAAGACTACTGACAATTACAGTTTGCGGATGTTCTGCATTGGATTCACTAAGAGGCGTCAAAACCAGGTCAAGAGGACCAGTTATGCCCAGTCCAGCCAAATTAGACAGGTGATATTATAGTATCATGTTTTGGCGAACTAAATATTTATGACATTATTTTCAGCTGCTTGGTTTAGTATCACTTCCACTGTTTTGTTCTGTAGAGATTTGATTGTGTTTGTTTCTTGTAATTTCTGATTTTTCTGTCTTTACTGACAGAATCAAGAGCAATGTATTTTGGATTAAATGGTTTGTTCCGATGTTATACTTCTTGATTAATGTAATAACAGAGAATATAAAAAAATTAGTAATTGAGCCAAATGAATCTCATCCTTGGCTTATATCCCAAGTAATATGTTGCTCAATGTCCATTTGCTTTACATTAAAATTGGTTTTGAACTCTCCATTTGGTTGAACTGCAAAGTATTTTGATGATTGTCTCATCATCTGAATGCCATATTTTGATATATCTTTACCTGCATAATACAAATAATGTTGCTTCTGTTGTTAGATCCGTCGCAAGATGAGGGAGATAATGATAAACCAGGCTTCGTCGTGTGATCTGAAGGAGTTGGTTCGCAAGTTTATTCCTGAGTCAATTGGCAAAGAGATTGAGAAGGCAACAACCGGCATCTATCCTCTACAAAATGTGTTTATTCGGAAAGTCAAGATCTTGAAAGCTCCAAAATTTGATCTTGGAAAGTTGATGGAGGTAAGACTCTCCCTCCCTTTCCTCCAAAATGTTTAGTATGTGTACAACATCAAACCAGTTAATAAGTTACACTCTGGGGCTTTCGAATTTTTGTCGTTTGCAATTTCAAGCTTTTGCAAATTAAAAACACTATGCAATGAAGGTTATCAAATCGTTCATAAAAGTTTTCACCCTGTGAAGACAGAGCATCTTAAATTTAGGTTCTGAAGTTGTGAGGATGGTCGGATTTAGTTAACTCAGCACATTTTGAATTAAGAAGTTGCCTTCATGAAGCTACTTAGAATCCCTGTACTTGTGGTTTTATATCTTCTTCTGAAGTTTTTGAGCTCCATCAAGTTTCTGTATCCTGCATTCATTATCTCTCCATGTTTTTGGACCTGTTGTGGTCTGTGTATGTAGGTTCATGGTGACTACTCTGATGATGTTGGTGTCAAGGTGGAGAGGCCTGCTGACGAGACAATGGCCGAGGTGCCTGCTGAACCAGTTGGAGCTTGAATGAGGGATTCTATTGCATTTTAGCTTTCCCTTTTTTTTTTTTAAGTCAGTTTTGAAAGTTGTTTTTCTCGGTTTTGTTTATGAAGAATGGTTACTATCGGTTTTGTTCATGTGTCTCATTCGAGAATTAGAATGGTTATTAAAAAAACACATTTGTCTGTTTATTTAAGACTTCTACCCGAATACAACATAACGAAGATATGTGTTGGTCTTTTTCTCATCCTCTTACTTTTGACAATTACAATTGGATCCTGAAGTTCATTTAAAAAAAAAAAAAACCCAGAAAACCAAACTTCTAACCAATAAACCCAACAACATAAAGTAACAAAAAATAATTACCAACATACTCAATCCAAACTTGTATTAGCTTTTAATCTTGGACCCGTAACAGGTGCAAGGAATGGAAGCATAAAATTAAATGTTTTCGGATTTTTATATCCCAATTTGATTCTAAATTCAACTCGATCGAAATTACAAATAAACAGCATATGAAAACATTATCCTCAAGCACAAACATGTGGGAAAGTTTAGTCTTCAAATAGGAAAGCTCAATTTTCATTATTGTCATTTCAGAACTAAAATCTAAGTTAGGCTTTTTTTTCATCCCTTCATAACTATCAGAACTAAAAATTGTGGTTTGATGACTCATTGGATAAGAATTAGGCAATTGTGGTGGACAATGGGGATGTTGGGATAAATAGAATTTTGAGCTTGGTTATACTTATATGAATTACTATAAAAGTTTTTTATTCCTTACGAAGAAATAATGGATTTTGGTTATAAAGGATGGAGAGTCATGCAAAATCCACAGTCCTTGGTGGCAACGGTCCTGAAGGAAAAATATATTCCTAATGGCTCCTTTCTGTCTGCCTCTCTTGGGAGAAACCCATCTTATGTGTGGAGGAGCATTATGAAGGCGAAGGACCTATTGGAGAGAGGATTGGTTTGGAGGGTTGGAAATGGAGAACAGATAGCTATTTGGGGGGATAGGTGGCTTTCCAAACCCACCCTCTAACCAGGTGCATTCTTCGGTTGGCCAACTGCATAGGGGATCAAAGTGTCTGCTTTGATAGATCACTCCACTGGTACATGAGATTATCCTCTAATCCAATCCAGTTTCGTGAAATATGAAGCCGATATAATTTGTAGCCTACCTCTTCGTTCTCTTTCTCAACCGGACCGGTTAATTTGGTCAGGAACTAAACATGGATGTTTTTCGGTTAAAAGTGCATACCATATGGAAGTGACTAACCGATCCCAAGAAAGGGGGGAGAGTTCGAATGCCAATGAGCTGAAAGTTTTTTGGAAGAGGATCTGGAAGTTGGAAGTCCCTGCAGTGGTGAAGAACTTTGTTTGGAAGTTGGGGAACAATTTGCTCCCTACAAAGGAACTCTTGGTCCAGAAGCATATAGGTCAAGATCCCTACTGTCCTTTTTACTTGAGCAATACGGAATCAGCTAGTCGCATTATTTGGGAGTGTCAATCTTCCAAGGGGGTCTGGCAGGAATGTAGCAGGAGAGTTCAAAAGTTATCTATGCAGGTCAGTGATGGTTTTGATTTCCTTTTTCAGCTTTTTTCCAAATTAGAAGATGAGGCAATTGTGGAGGTAGTTACAGTGGCAAGGTTGATTTGGATCGTCGGAATTCCTTTGTCTTTCTCAATGAGTTCTCTACCCCCAATCAGATTGTTAGTGTGGCAAAGGAGCAGATGGAGTCTTACAAACAGTCCATAGAGAGGGAGACCCTGGATGGAAATTCAACTAAACCTCCGTGCTCTCCACCGTCCCATGTTGGCTGGCATAGACCACCTTCTGGTTGGTTTAAATGTAATTGGGGGACAACCTTTTCAAAGGAAAATAACACGTGGGGTTTGGGAGTGGTTGTGCGTGACAGTGAAGGACTGGTGGCAGCAGCGATGTTGAGCTCTGGCCTTTTTCCACAGGACTCTGATATTGCAGCAGCACTAGCAGTGTGGTGAGCAATTGGGTTTTGTAAGGAAATGGGATTCTCCCAGATGATCTTTGAAGGGGATGCTTTAGTGGTGATCAAAGCTCTCAACTCTGATGCTGTTTGCTGGAGCAGGTATGGTCATGTTATGGATGATTCCAAGATCCTGTTGAAAGACTTTTCACAGGTTTCAGTGCAACATGTGGGCCGAAGTGCCAATCGAGCAGCTCTTTTGTTAGCTAAGTATGCTTTGAGTTCTCCGTCTGATTTGTTTTGGGTGGAGGATAATCCTCCTATTATTCAATTTGTAATCCTTGCTGAGCAAGGTTCTATTGCTTGATCAATAAGATTGCCTATTTTTACCCAAAAAAAAAAAAAGGATTTTGGTTATAGAATTTGTTTCATCATATGGGTCAGCAGAAAACGGGTTCCAGAAGAAAAAAAAAAGGGGGGGGGGGGGGGGGAGGGGGTTCACTTTACTGACAATGATTGGTTGTTGAGAAAATCTGAGACAATGTTTTGGACATTTATTTGGAAATTTCACGCTGTCAATCTTTTATTTTATTTCATTCTCAAAATTTAAACTTTGTTTTATGGGAGTATAACTAGACACGGTAAACTGTATTCTAAAATAATAATAAAATTATAATTGTTTATTGATAGTTTCTCTTTCAAATAAAAGAACAGTTTCATAGAGAAATATAAGTCTCTACTTGACCCCAAGGAAAGAATACATCACTATGGGTTTTGCAATTTTTTGTGGTCGTGATTATAAAGGTAGAATTGATAAAAGTTGTTGGGAATAATCCCACTCGGCCCATTATGAAAATTACGAGCCCCTGAGTCCACATTGGCTCGCTGGCGATTGGCTCCAAATCCACCCAGTATGAGCCCACAGGTATAAATTTAGATATCTTGGAGCCTTGGGAACCAATATAGCAAACTAGGGGTGTGCACGGGGCGGGACGAATTTCCTCCCTTTTTGCCCCTACCCGCACCCCTACGGGGGATGAAAATTGCACCCACGAATCGCACAAAAAATGGAGAATCCGTGCAATGCGAGGTGATGTGGGGTGGGGGTGTGGGTTGTGCAGGGCGTGACGAGTTCCAAAGAAAGCCTAGATCTAGAAACATGAGAATGAGAAACCAAAGCCAGATTTTCTCAGAAACCAAACAAAGGATAGAGAAATCACAAACAATGAAACAAATCAACGATTTTCGCAACAACCAAACCAAATAAAAATGAACAAAATTTTAAAAAACACTCACCTTAATCACCATCGTGCTCACCCCTAATTGCGTAAGAAAGTCCCTGGTTGGCTTTGTTTTTGTAATTCGGTCTGCAATCCTTTTTATGATCTGTAACCTGTGGTATAAATGGACCAGGGGAAAACGAAGAAGATGAAGCGTGTAACGACCCACTTTTTACAAAAATGCGTAAATGAAAATTTCGATTTCCATATGTCATTACGACGTCATCAGAGTTAAATAATTGGCAGCGGAATATATTTTTCTTTAAAAACTTAGGAACATAATACTTAAGAGCTGACTGAAATACCTCATTATATTAAATACGGACCATATGTTCTAATATAATAATTACACTTAAAGCAGTAACATATGTGCCACATATGGCACTTAATAATAAATAATCATTGTTTTAACCAACATATAAATATCACAAAAAGCCTTAGCCTAAAACATAAATACTAATAGTTGCACCATTCCTTTTATCTGCAAAAACTTGTATGTGATTGCGGTTAATACCACAATCTCATACTGTCGGAACAGTGAGTCAATTGTTTCCAATAACATAATGAAATACTGAATCATTTAAAAGTACATCACACAATATTATGATGACAGTTATATGTATGCATAATTCCTATACTCATTTTTTCCTCAAGACTTAAACCCTTAGCCTTTGTCTTAGGATTTTAACCTGCAATCTTATTCTTACTTATTGCCTCAAGATTTAAGCCGTTGGTCTTAATCTTGATTAGTGCTAGAGGACTCTGACCTTGGTCTTCTCATTATTGGTGATTACTGATCAGTGCCTGAGGACTCTAATCACCTTTGGTCTTATTTGAACCAATGATTCGAATCAGCACTGCCATGGGACTCCAACCCATCGGTCTTTCGCCATGGGACATTAACCTTCAGTTTTCAGCGATTGATTGATACCTTGGGACTCTAACCCGTAGTCTATGATCCATTAGTGCCTTAGGATGTTAACCATTGGTCTTTCTTATTAACGAGTTCATATTTTCTCATAGTAAATATACAATGATAATTTATCAGCGTGTTCATCTTACATAACAATAAAATATGTATAATAACCCAAACAAAACATGTAAAATGCCAAACAACTTATATACAATTAAATAAAACAAAATTCAAAACGTCATCAAAGAGCACCACGTATCATCCCCAATGAGTAAGAAATGCTCACAGTTATTTTTTTGCTTAAGAAAAATGTCCACACAATTATTAACTGCAGTATAATTTAATACCAATAACAGTGAATTAGTACAATCCACTAATAAACTCATGTTAATACTATTTTCATTTTCATTCTTTAAACCTTAACATAATCCCTAACATTATTTAGACATAATAACGATATATAAAATGATTTGATTATAATGCCATATATTTCATGTAAACATTATAACCGTATTTTTAGATTATGACTAAAATGGCCTTTTACATTAAAATGGTTAGCTACATATTATTAACATAATATCCTTTATAAAAATAGACATAATATTTTCATTAATATAATATTTAAAGCAGGTACTGTTTCAGTTATTTTAACTGAAACAGTGAGATACCAAAATAATTTTAAACCATCTATGGCTTATTTTTTATATCAAATTAATTTAATAACATCATTAATATAATTAATGAGTTTTATATTCTAAAAACAAGTGAATAGAATATTAACATAAAATAACCTTATTTTAATCTTTATAAAATTAGGCAGAATAACGGCATTAGTATTAACAATGCCCAAAATACTATTAAAATGTTTTGGCGGTGCAACATAAAATATATCATTTTTACTCGGGCATCACAACGACGTATTTATTAACTAAATACTCCGCTTTGAAAACCTTGTTTTCAACACAACATTAAAATGTTAGATAACTTAACTAATAACTCATAAAATCACAAATATTAAACAACATTTTATTTAAATATCCTTTTCCTTTTACTTATTCCTTACTTTTTCTTCTCTTTTCTTTCTTTTATCTATTTCTTATTTTCTTTTCTTCATCTGTATCTTTTCTTTTTATTGTCTTTCCTTTCTTTTCTCTTTTCCTTCTTCCTACTTGCACCGACTGAGAGATAGAGAGGGAGAGAAAGAGAGCTCGGGGGAGAGAGAGAGAGAAAGAGAGAGAGAGAGAGGCTTACCCACAGAGAGAAAGAGAGCTTCTATTATGATCTTCTTCTTCCTTTTCTGTTCTTCTTCTACTTGGATGGAGCTACTCGCGAGTGATAAATAGAGGGGAAAGAGTTTATTTCCTCTAGTTTTATGCTTACTGCCGAGAGAAACGAGAGAATTGAGAGGGTTTGAGAGAGAGAAGTTTATTTTGCTGTAGAACTGGATCAAGAGAAACAAAAAGATGAAGCTAGGGTGTTTTCTTCTTGTTGAAAAACCAGGAAAAACAGAGAAAAGAGAGCTAGAGAGGAACCGAGAGAGAAAATGGAGAATTGTGAAGAAAGAGATGCGTGAGAATTGAACTGAGGGAGTGGGTTTGTTTTATAACAATTTGGATGGTCAAGATTGCTTGATTTTGAACAAGCACCCCGTGCTTGGTTTATCCGCTTATCTCAGACATTGCTGGAGCTTGGGTTGTTAGAATATATAAACATATTATGCTCAACTAACATGCGCAGCAGAAAATAAAAGACAAGGATCTAAGCTTACCTCTAGCCATATTTGCTCAAGTGTTTTCATGATCTATCTGAAGAGCAAGAAAAAGTTATCTGAGGGATCTTCTAACCTATGCCTATGACTGTATTGCCGTACTGATGGTGTATACAGGCTATTAATTTATAGGCTAGGTCAGGAACCCTCAAATATGGTAAACACCATATTGTTCCTCTCATCAAGGAAACAATATTATTAATTGATTTTAAATCAATTAAACGATTTCATTACGGTAATCTAAATTAATAGAAATTACCATAACCATAATACCGTATATTATATTTATTTATTAAAATATAATTAAATATAATAGACACCGTAATATGTGATATAAAGTCCACATAAGGGAATAATATTTTATATTCTCCCACTTGGCCTTTGTGACACATAACCTTATAGTATTAGGTTCTTTAGTTTGGTCAATCACTTATGGAATCCTCCCACTCAGATAATAAATGTTACGCATGAATCATGGTGGTAAAACCATTACAAAAGAATGTCGTTCTTTCCATGTATCACAATGTAAAACACTCCTTACATGAATACTTTATGGATAGTAAAGCTTTATGAATGAATTTCCCATAAGTCATTCGGGTCCAACTTTATTTATCCTCATGGATAAAATAACAAATGTGCACAAAATATTTATTATAATAACTTTATGTCTATAAACCAAAAAGAGACAAAACAAGCATAACAAATGAATTAATGAGTTTCATATATTCCGCATGACTTTATACTTTCTTTACCAGTAAACTTTAAGTCATGGGATCCGCAATCATTAATTCAGTACTTATTTGCTCAATAGACCCTTTATGTCTCTTAATGTTATCTCTCGTACTGAGATACTTGATTTCGATTTACTTATGCTTCTACTCTTTATTCTTATAAAAGAAAATTATAGTAGAATTACCATAAAGTATCTTTATGGTCTAACTGTAAAATCGACAATATTGAGACTTTTAACAAAATGTCTCATCCATCATGCTTGTGTACCAAATTCATAGCATGTAAGAATTTTAGCTTTCTTGGTAGACGTAGCAGTTATAGTCTGCTTACTGCATCTCTAGGATATATCCCTCAAGAAGAAAATATATACCCTAAAGTGGACTTTCTACTATCTACACAATCAGCAAAACTCAAATCTGAACAACTAACCACCTCCAAATGGAAAGTATATCTTTACGTTAAGTTGTACTTCTTGGTTCTTTGCGTATACCACAAGACTTTATTTACAGCACTTTATTGACCCAGTATTCTTACTGTCAGTCCATTGGTTGAGTCTAGTGCAAGCCTACGCTTGCTTTAGGTTACAGATGCTTACAAAAGACTTTTCATCTGCCCTTGTTCCAATACATTTTGGGACACTGATAAGTCTTGAATTACTCAATTCAAGACCCCTTAATTTGCATTTGTTAGACCTAGTTTGTGTTATATATATAACGTTTTGTTATAGTTTTATTTTATGTCTTATTTTCAGGTCTTAGTTGAAATCTAGTTCAAAACACTTGAATTAGACCTGAAAATACATCAAGGGTAATTTGGTCATTTCTAGAGTTCAAGGCTGATCCTGAAAAGATGAAAAATTGACCAAGGCAAATCGATCGATCGATTATTTCTTCAGTAAAGAAATCAATGATCGCATTATCAGTCGAAGAAAATCAATCGATCCAAAGTCGATCGATCGATTATTTATGCAGCCACGAAGTCGATCGATCGAACTTGGATATTTTCTGAGAAAATCTTCGGATGTCGACATGCTTTGTGTGGATGAAATTAATCCAATTTGGACGGTTCACAGAAGATGTCGACAATATTTTGTGCGGCAAAAAATCGATCTTTGATGTCGCCTTTGTAAATTAAATCTTTATATATATGAGATTAGGATTTAGGGTTTAAACATGCATCTTTTGGGGATTTCGGATTTGCTCAGATGTATCAACTTAATTTATTGTATTTTTAGTTTCCTTTGATGCAACTCTCTGGACCGAAATTCAGAAAGCTTAATTCCTTTGTATTTCTTCCTTAAATTTCATGTTCTTAGCTTAGTTTGTTTTTCTTTTCCTTTCTTTTCTTGTAATCCGAATTTTATAAGTTTTAATCTACTGTTTTAGTTCATTTTTTTATTGTTTCTTTACTGTTTTTCATAGATTACATGCTTAGATTAGTTTACTTCATGTCTAGCTAAATTAGTTATTAGGGTTTGATCAAAATCTTTTCTAAAACCATGAGGTGTTCTTAATGTTCTTAGGATTTTCTAGATGTGTTTGATGATTGTGAAGGGCTAGATGATTGCAAAACCCATGCTAAAAGGTTTTGTCTTCAAGATTCCAATCCATTTATTCATGAAAAAGGGATTTGCTTGTATATGAGTTTTCTTTGATTCATGAGTAAAATCAACGTTCTTGAAAGAGAACGATGTCTTTTGCAATGGTTCTATTTGATATGATGTGTGTTTACCTATTGGAGTCACCTTATAGTGTAAAATGTCTTTCCATTGTAGTTTAAATTTTACATAGAATAGATCGGTGTGAAACTAGGTACCTTATCATTGTGGCCTAATTAGGGTTTTCATGTATCGTGTATGCTTATTAGAATGTTTTATAAAGTAGTAAACTAGGGAGCATCAATCCCCCACACCTTTGGTAGTATAAACGTTTTTTAATTATAAATTAATTTTTACGTGGTAAGTGTTTGATGTGAAACTAGGTGCTTTATAACTACGTCCTAACGAAAGTATTTTCATGTCGAGGTCGTCGTAATGGTTGACGCTCATTATGCGCTCATATCATGCATGTTGGGAAGATCCATATAGACTTTAAGCATTTCATTGGTTGAGGACTAGATGAGATCAATACCCTAAGTTTCTTTTAAGTTTGTTTTCAATTTACGCTTTCCTTTACTTTACTTGTTGTAGCTTCAATTCTACAACCTTTACTTTTGTTTTCTTTTCCAAAGTCAAGTTACATACACTCTTTAAGTATCCCGTTACGCAAAACAACCCACAATCTATGTGGTTCGATAACCCTTACTATAGTACAATTGATTCGTACCATTGCGAAGTTGTAAAACTTATAAATTTAAAATCCACGTAGTCGAGCTGACTACTAGACACTAATCTGCATTGAATTGGTCCCTCGTAATTGCTACTGAAGGTGCAAAATCCTTCATTCTAAATCTTCCTAAAACTTTTTTAATATGAGCCTTCCAAGACAATGTTAATATTCTTTATATCTATGTGAATCTCTATGTCAAAAGACATAAGAGGTTTCACCCAAATCCTTCATTTCAAAGTTTTGTGAAAGAAATTTCATGTAGCAAACCTGAATCACCACTTGCAAAAACAATATCTACATATGGGCCTAGAAGATTACTTTACTCCCACTGACCTTAAGGTATATATACTAATTAATAAGGTTTTCAATAAACAATGAAGGAATAACCTTGTAAAAAGTATATCACCAATGAGAGATCTGTTACAACCCATAAATAGAATTCTTTAATTTGTATGCTTTCTGACTGTTATTTATAAAACCTTTTAGCTATTTCATGTAAACCTCTTACTTAAAATTCTCATTCAGGAAAGTTGTTCTCACATCCATTTGATGTAGCTCTAGGTCAAAATGAGCAACTAATGCTATGACTATCTTGATGAACCATTCTTAGACACTGGAAAGAATGTTTCATGATAATCAATGCTTTCCTTATGAATAAAACCATTGGCTACGAGTCTAGTTTGACTTTTGAGCCATGGATTTATCTCTTACTTCATGGCATTGAACCACAATGTGGAGTATGGTCATTTCACCAAAAGAGAAAAAAATATCTCTGACCATTTAGGCAATGAGTATGAAAAGGTCAACATCTTTCAATGTGCATGATCTCAAAAATCTCAAAAGGCTCTTTTCGGCACCTTTAGTGGTCTTGTTAATATGCTTTCTCTTATGCAGTCCACACAAGTACCAAAGTTAATAAATTACCGACTTTTATTTTCTATATGAAGATGTATTTCAATCTCCAAAGCCATAACAAGAGCATTTTAAAATTCACAAAGACTCTACTTTACATCAACAACAGTATGCAGAAATAAACAAATAATTTTGTTTCAAAAGTTGGGCCCTAGGTCAATTTTAAATAGACTTTAAATAAACCCCCAACCAATATTCAACCCAAAATAAGAAAAATTGCAAGTTTAAAATAAAATTGAAATTTTTAACAAACTAAACTAGAAAAATAAATTTGTAAAAGATTATGGAATATAAAATATTTTGAGGTTAAAAATATAATTGAATTTTAAAATTAACCTATAGATCCCAACAACCTCCAACTATAAAAATACACGTGTTCTGCATTTGTTGACAATGTGGATTGTTAAACCATAATCAATCCACAACATATTTGAATAAGTCACTAAGAGAGATTCACGACACACTAGATATATGAGATTATCTTTATTTTTAAGTCATTTCTCATACTTTATGCAATCTTTCTTTATATGCTCTCAGTTTTCCTTATTGTAGAAGAAATAAGTGTCTTGATTGCCATAGTATTTCTTGGCACCTTATTCTTATGCTTTAACTGATGAACATGATTGCATTTATTGGTATTTTTCTGGATGATAATGTGAACACTTTATGGATTCTCTCATCTTCTTAAACACACATAGTTAGAAGTTCATTTACTAACCATTTATCTTTATGTGTGTTAAAAGATAAAATTCTACACTTGGAAGAGAAAATTCAAAAAATGAAATAGACCAATAAGAACTCAAAAAATCTCAACATTTAGGGACTTAAGCTAAGCTATAATATCCTTCATTCCCATAATGAGATTAGAAACACTTTAGAAACTGTAAAAGGTTTATCTTTAAAGCTTTTTCTATTAGGGTGCAAGCCAAGTTTTGTTTGAACTTACTAAATGTTCATAAACAACCTTTATAAACTTTGACCCTAAAACATTCAGGAATAAATCTCTGATGACTTTAGTGACATGAGATTTCATGAACATCTAACTTAGGTGATTAAATCACTTCCACCGTTCATACTTAATAATCTTACGTGGCGTACTTAATTCTGAGGGAGTAGGTGGTTTGACCACACGGAGCACCAAATTTTTAACACCCCCAAGTGAAAAAGCATATTAATATTTTTCCAGTCAGAAAAAATATTACTTTAAAATATTAGAACATAAAACTACCAAAAGTAGAGTAATATGAATAGCTGCAATGACCAATAAAATAAAATAAATACTTTAATACTATGAAATAACTTTATTTTAAATTCGCCAATGCCAATTTAAACAGTAAATTTCAATCTACCTTTGGGCAAATGTTGCATCACGCATGAAATTTACTATTTATTAATAAGACTAATAAACTTAAATATTAATAAATAAAATTCTCCGTACCTTTGGGCAACCGAGAGAAATTTTACTTTTAATACTAAATTTGTTATCTCATTCTAATCAAGTCATAAAAATAAAAACTTCCCTTTGAGGATAAGTAATTAAATTTATGAATTAATTACAACACGATGTTAATTTTTCTATATGAAGTTCGTGTGTACAATCTTTATGCAATTATTATAAAAATTAGGATGCTTTGGCTTTCCCAAAATCATAATAATCACGCTGTAATTTATGAACATTTAATAAAATTCTTTATGAGGTTCATGAGTGTAATCCTGATGTAATTATCATTAAAAAATGGGATGCTTTAGCTCTCCCATAATTATTATGATAATTACGTGAGTGATAAGTACCAAATATTGTATATGTGGACCCCTTAATTTGCATTTACTAAACCTTTAGTTTTGTTATTTTTTAATATTTTTTGTTAGTTTTAGTATTTTAGTATTTTGCAGGTCATTGAGAGATAGGGGTGTGCAAAACCCACCCGCACCCGCGAACCCGCCCCGCCCCGCACCAACCCGCCCCGTCAATAACGGATATAAGACATTTCTAAAAAAATGCGGGCCCTAAATATGCCAACCCGTGATTTATGGGGCGGGTTGCGGTATTAAATTTTTTCTCACCCGCACACCCGCCCCGCCCTGCAATCCCTTTATACTCATACCATCAAATTTTCCCCAAAAAAATTATAAGAATCATGACTAGGGAAGTGCCTTTGATTTCATCAAATTTTCTCCAAAAAAATTATAAGAGTCACGAATTGCCCAAATTGTGTACCTTTGATTTCATTCAATTCTGCACTATCCATTTCATCTCTATTCTTATTACATTCTTATATACACTTTCATCTCTACATTCTCACATACACATACCCATTCAATCTATAATCACATAAAAGAATAAAAAAGTTCTTTACAGTTCGGTTTGTTGGTAATTCTGGTTCTTTCTTCTTGTTATTGTTTGCTGGTGAGTTTGATTCAATTGGGATTTTCAAATTTTAAATTGGGTTAACAAGATTGTGAATTATATTTCTAGTTTTGGGCCCAGAAAAAAATAATAAAAAAATACCCGAACCCGCATGAACCCATCCCGATCCGCACTACCCAAGGCCCAGTGGGTTGACCATTCACTATGCGGGTTACGGATCTTGAATTTCAAACCCGTTCACTGCGGGGCGGGTTGTGGAAAACATGCAAATCCGGCCCAATCCAGCCCGCGCCCACCCTTATTGAGAGAAAACAATAGCTTTTAAGGTAAAAGAAAGCACACATTGAGAAGACCTAAATGATGTGGTTATGTTCAACCAAATCAAGGAGATGACTAAACTGAAATTTCTCTAATTGGAGTCAAAATCAGATTGGATTATAATTCAAATTCTGCACATGTTACAGTATTTTGGCCATAACTTTCAGCTTAAGTATTAGATTAAGGTGAATCGAGTGACATAGGAAAGCTAACTCAAATTTATACAAATCATTGTGAAATACGATTTCCCTAATTCAGATGTATACTATACCAAAATTACTCTGTAATAAAAGACCGCAAATCTGGACGAATTTGGAATCATTTTCCTTCTTGGATTGAGTTTTGAGTCTCCGACTCAAACTAGAAGACTAACCTCCGATTTTACTAGAAATTATAGGGCTTCTAGGGTTTGTTTTCTCCCTATAAATAGACCTCTAAGCTTCAAGAAAAAAATATGTGTGAAGCTAGAGAGCAAATTTTCTTGTAGTTCATGCGTCTCCCTTCTTGATGTTTTTAATTAAAGTTAGCTTATTATTTTTAGTCATGAGAGGCTAAACCCTCAACTAAGGTTGAGGATGAAGCCTCACTTATGATTATCAACATTATTCTCATGTGATGTAATATTTTTCAATTTTAATGAGTATGATTTTTCAATTGTTTTACTTCAATTCAATTTTGTGGAATGAGTCTTGAATATCTTTTGTGATTCAAGAATACATTTGATGTTTTAAGATAGTTTCATAAAAATTTTTGTGCTTGGTTTTCTTTGTTTAAAAAAATTGGATATCCCTTGTAATTTATTCTACGGATACAATTAATGTTTTGATTTATATTGGATATCTTACTGTGATTTACGGATACACTTGATGATTTGATTTAAATTGGATTTCTTTTGTGATTTGTGTAAAGAATGGATACATGAGATGGTTTTGATTAAATGTTTGAAGCAAAAGTAAAACATACTTAAGATTTTATTGTGAGAACTTTGAGAAATATTATTGATCATGGGAATATATGTTGCTATGAGTTTATAAGTGTGGGTTTCGATACCTTAGTGCTTTTTTTTATTTGATTGCATTCACTCTAGTTAATTTTGTTTATGCTTTTGATTTTTATTCACAAAAACAATCTCTTAATTTTTGGAACTAGGTTAGGATTAGATTAATTTAGTCATAAATTGTGTTTTCAAAAACACAATTCCCTGTGGGATCGACCTCGCACTTGCAATCCATTAACTGCAAACGATTCGTACACTTGCGAGTACAATTAAAATTCACATCAGTGAATACAATCCTGATGCAATTATTATTCAAAAATTGGGATGCTTTAGCTCTCTCAAAATTATCATAATAATTACGATTTCATTAACATCTAACAACTTTATAGATGCCCACAAATGGCCCCAAGAATATAACAAACCAATACCTAAATGGGGTAAACAACATTTTTCCAAGGTGCAACCAGGTGAGTTCCTAGGAAAGTAAGGGGGGCTACTTGGACACACTTAAATTCCAAGACTTTCTTAACCAGAACTTTTCTAGATATTGCATTCTTGGATATTACTATAATCACACCAGCATATATGGTATTGTTAATTATTCTTAGGTCTAGGCGTTAAGCAATTTATATTTAAACAATATTTCAACAATTAAAAATATATTCCCAAACTCATGTATTAAAGAAATAATAATATTAATACAGAACACTGTAAATAATAAAGGGAATAAAACCTTAATATGAAAGCATAAAATTAGGTCTATCTTGGTGGTTTGAAACTTGTCACTTAATGGACTCAAATGTCCCAAGCTCAAATCCCTACCTAAGCCCAATTTTTGCCTTATTTTTCACAAAATTCGAAACGGGTCACTGTATTGGGCTTATGGGTCTTTTTATAATGCTGGCTCAAACCGGGCCAACCCACTTAAATGAGTCCCTTTTTTTTTTTTTTTTTTTTTTTTTATTTTACAAACTGAATAGGGCCTCTTGGACTGACCCAAATGGATCAGCTCCTTGGTTCCTGGATTGGGCTAACCTATTTGTCAGCCCACTTGATATCCGGTTGGGCTAATGGGTTTTAAACCCTACCCGATGCCCAATCCCCTCGACCCGAAAACTGCAGCCGTCTCATTCTTTAGTTACAGCCCTTAATGAAGTAGGAGACATGCCTTCTCCTCTATGTCTCTAGCAACGATACCGAGAGAGAAGACATAATTGTGTTTCAAACTAAACACGTTGACAAGCTCCACAATAAACCAACATATTTACGTTTTAGGCACTCATAAGCAACAGTACAATAAACCATTCACGAAAATGCACCATATTTTTCCATTTCCCGAAACCCACTTTTTAGCATATAAAATAGATTGTTTTGGTATCAAATAGGTGCAGGAGACGAAAAGACTTAACAAAAATTATGAATAGAAAATACTCATATGCTTTTCAACAGTATGTGAACAATAGACATAATTTTAAATAAACTATGTTCACAAATAACATATTGGATTCAATATTATAACGCATAGCAAAACTTAACGCTAAACAAAATGGCATAAAAGTGGATCTGATACCACATGTTAGAACATATAAACATATTATGCTCAACTAACATGCGCAGCGGGAAATAAAAGACAAGGATCTAGGCTTACCTCTAGCCATATTTGCTCAAGCGTTTCCACGATCCATCTGAAGAACAAGAAAAAGTTATCTGAGAGATCTTCTAACCTATGTCTATGACTGTATTGCCGTACTGATGGTGTACACAGTCTATTAATTTATAGGCTAGGTTAGAGACCCTCAAATATGGTAAACACCGTATTGTTCCTCCCATCAAGGAAACAATATTATTAATTGATTTTAAATCAATTAAACGATTCCATTATGGTAATCTAAATTAATAGAAATTACCATAACCATAACACCGTATAATATATTTATTTATTAAAATATAATAAATACCGTAATATGTGATATAAAGACCACATAAGGGAATAATATCTTACATGGGTTTGTTTCTTCCAATGTTGATATCTCTTTATTTGTGTTTCATCAAGGAAGTATGCATCTTTACTTCTTGATATATGTAAATGATATCCAGTTCATTGGCACATCTACCTCCCATATTGCCTCAGTTATTGCTCAGCTTCAACATGTATTTAAACTCAAAGATCTCGGCAACTTGAATTTCTTCTTAGGCATCTAAGCTGTTCGGTCCTCTCAAGATTTACATATGAGGCAAGCTAAATACATTTCATACCTGCTGTCCAGGTTAAAAACATTGGGTGCTACGCCCTTTTCTTCCCCCTGCCTTACTGGTTCCAATATGTCAACTGCAGATGGTGATCCTTTATCTCCAATTGACATTACTACATATCGTCAAACAGTAGGTGCGTTGCAATATTGCACCTTAAAACGTCCATATTTTCCTTTTTTGTAAACCAGTTATGTCAACACATGCATAATCCTTTTATACTTCATTGGACAATGGCAAAATGAGTTCGTTATTTTAAAGGTACCATTGACCACGACTTATGATACACCAAAGGTCCCTTGATTCTTCATGCATTTTATGACTCTAACTGGGCAGGTAATCCGGATGATTGTCATTCTACAACTGGTATTGGTATCGTTTTGGGATCCTCTCTCATTTCTTAGACTGCCAAGAAACAATCAGTGATTGCATGTTCTAGTACAGAGGCTGAATATCGTGCCATGGCCCTTGCCACCACTAATCTCTCTTTGTTGCGAATGCTATTTAAGGATCTTGGTGTTCCTTTACTTTCTACTTATCATCTATGGTGTGATAACATTGACGTTCTTGCCCTTGTTTCTAACCCCGTTTATCATGTTAGGACTAAGCATAGTGAAGTCGACTATCATTTCATTCATGAGAATGTGCTTAATGATGATATCTCCATCAAGTATATTAGCACTCATGATCAGCTTGCCGACATCTTCACTAAGGTTCTAAGTTCAGCTCGGTTTATGTTTTTGCGTGACAAGCTTATGGTGTTTTTCGTCCCCATTAGCTTGCGGGAGCTTGTAAACAATATCATTGCCACCTCATCAACTACACGTGCAGATATAGCCTCACGTCCAAATTCAGTCTCATGTCTAGATATGTTTGAAGACTCCTCTTTAGTGCAGAACACTTCTCACTGTCCAACAACTTCAATCTACTCAGATAACAGAATCCTGACTAATAGATAGTATATAGAGATAGGATTAGGGTTGTCAATTTTTAACATGACCCGCGAATCCAACACGTACACAATACAAAATTATAAGGTTAGGGTTTAGGTTAAACGAGTTGATAGGTCAACCTGCCAACCCATTTAGTTTTCGGGTCAATCATCAACTCGCGGGTTGACTCGTCAACTCATTTACTTAATTTTTTTTTTTTTTTTAAAAGTTACTTGACTTACTTTTTCTTTCTTTCTTTCTTTCTTTTTTTTTTAAAAAAAAGAAAGTAAATATCTTAAAACAAAAGCCATAATTCCCCGACATCTAGGAAAAGAAAAAAAGGTAAAAATCTTTAAAAACAATTTTTTTTTTTAAAAGGAAAAAATTCATTTAAAAAGGTCAGATCATGTTAGGTCGACATGACCCATTAACTTAATCGTATTGTGTCGAGTTCAAGTTGACATAATCGGGTTGATTGTCAACCCGCTTAACCCGAACCTAACTCAATAACCTGAATTGCCGACCCTAGTAGGATTCTGTAATTTAAATTAAGATAGATACAACTCTGTTTTTTATGTTTGTAAACTCAAACTCTAGAGGTAGGTATTCCTCTGTTTATACGCTATTATACATATTGAATTTCAAAATCTATTATATTTAAGCCCACACACAAAATTAGGGTTTTTGTGCTGTAGCCGTCGCTCACTCACCCTCCCCAAGCTCCTCTCACCTTCTGCAACCATGGCCGTCGGGTACTCTCTCCTCTCGCTCTATTTGTACATATTTGTGTTTGTGTAAAATGGCATACATGGATTTATGAGACACTGATACATTGGTGTGTTTGTATGGAACAGAAAGAACAAGAGGATTTCCAAGGGGAAGAAGGGAGGCAAGAAGAAGGCGTGAGTATTATCTTCTTATTTTTCATTCGTTTTCGTTTTCGTTTTTCGTGGTATATATTTATTTGTGTGTGTGTGTATCTACAGGGCTGATCCGTTCGCCAAGAAGGACTGGTATGATATCAAGGCCCCTTCAGTGTTCCAAGTGAAAAACGTGGGCAAAACCCTTGTTACTCGCACTCAGGGTACCAAGGTGAGTTTTTTTTTTTTTTTTTTTTTTCATTTGTTTGTTTGTTTTCATTTTCTGGGTTCAGTAAGTTGTTTGGTTGCCGAGAAAATGTCAGAAATTTAGTTGAAATTTGAATCTGGGGTTTCTCCGTCGTGTCTTGTTAAGCTTTCTCTGGAGCTGAAGATTCAATCTTATTTGGGTTAGACGGGGATCGTTACTTGAGCCTTTAATTGTTAAAATGGCCCAGATTGATTGATTAGATCTCTGCAAATGTGGTCTTTGTGCTAGATTTTTACGTAAGACAGTTTTGTGTGCGATTAAAGGCTCTGGAATGTATCGTTGAAAACCAAGGCTTCCTATTTTCTGTGCTGTCCGGTTGTCAGTTTCATGCAATTGCTTGGTGGAGGTTCTTGATTTCTCTGTTCCGAAGGGTGAACTTTTTACTATTTAGAGTAGCTTTCGAAGACATTTGCACCTTTTTCTCATCAACCAAGGGTAATCATATTTTTAAATTTTTTTCTAACAAAAAAATCATTATGTTTAAATTTTGTAGTTTTGGGACATTTGCATTTCGCATGTGAGCCCTTGCATCGGTAATGTTTTAATTGAGTGCCTCTTGAATTTTTTCTTGAGGTGTTCACAACTTGTATGATGTTTCATAGTTTGTAATCCTATTTGCCTTTTCATTATAAAACTATGAGATTCCTTTCCAGTGTTAGTCTTTATTACCTTCTATTGTTTCTTGCGATTTTATAATTTACTTTTGACGCTTAAATCTGTGGCCTATGTCTTTGATTCTGTGACCACTTTTGCTTTTGATACTTTGTGAAGTTATGGAACGATGTCAATAAATCAATGTGATGCTGCTCCCTAATGTGATTTTGCAGCGATTCTGTTTTCTTTTTTATTATGCTTGTTGATGGTGAGTGGATGTTTACTTGTGTATGCGTGGAAATATATGACCTCTGTTGTTTCTCTAACAGATTGCTTCAGAAGGACTCAAACATAGAGTCTTTGAGATATCAATGGCTGACCTTCAGGATGACGAGGATCACGCTTACAGAAAGATCAGATTGAGAGCTGAAGATGTTCAAGGGAGGAATGTTCTGACAAATTTCTGGGTATGATTGCATTATATTGTGTCATCTGCTGCCAACATTGTTTGTTTGATGTTTCTAATGAAAATCAGTCACACCTGCTTTTTTCATATTTTCTCAAAAATTTCAGGGAATGGATTTTACAACAGACAAGTTGAGATCTTTGGTAAGGAAATGGCAGACCATGATTGAAGCTCATGTGGATGTGAAGACTACTGACAATTACAGTTTGCGGATGTTCTGCATTGGATTCACTAAGAGGCGCCAAAACCAGGTCAAGAGGACCAGTTATGCCCAGTCCAGCCAAATTAGACAGGTGATATTATATTATCATGTTTTGGCGAACTAAATAGTTATTTAACATTTTTTTTTCAGCTGCTAAGTTTTAGCATCACTTCCACTGTTTTGTTCTGTAAAGATGTGATTGTGTTTGTTTCTTGTAATTTCTGATTTTTCTGTCTTTACTGACAGAATCAAGAGCAATGTATTTTGGGTTAAATGGTTTGTTCCGGTGTTATACTTCTTGATTAATGCAATAACAGAGAATATACAAAATTTAGTAATTTAGCCAAATGAATCTCATCCTTGGCTTATATCCCAAGTAATATGTTGCTCAATGTCCATTTGCTTTACATTAAAATTGGTTTTGAACTCTCCATTTGGTTGAACTGCAAAGTATTTTGATGATTGTCTCATCATCTGAATGCCATATTTTGATATATCTTTACCTGCATAATACAAATAATGTTGCTTCTGTTGTTAGATCCGTCGCAAGATGAGGGAGATAATGATAAACCAGGCATCGTCGTGTGATCTGAAGGAGTTGGTTCGCAAGTTTATTCCCGAGTCAATTGGCAAAGAGATTGAGAAGGCAACAACCGGCATCTATCCTCTACAAAATGTGTTTATTCGGAAAGTCAAGATCTTGAAAGCTCCAAAATTTGATCTTGGAAAGTTGATGGAGGTTAGACTCTCCCTCCCTTTCCTCCTAAATATTTAGTATGTGTACAACATCAAACCAGTTAATAAGTTACACTCTGGGGCTTTCGAATTTTTGTCGTTTGCAATTTCAAGCTTTTGCAAATTAAAAACACTATGCAATGAAGGTTATCAAATAGTTCATAAAAGTTTTCACCCTGTGAAGACAGAGCATCTTAAATTTAGGTTTTGAAGTTGTGAGGATGGTCGGATTTAGTTAACTCAGCACATTTTGAATTAAGAAGTTGCCTTCATGAAGCTACTTAGAATCCCTGTACTTGTGGTTTTATATCTTCTGAAGTTTTTGAGCTCCATCAAGTTTCTGTTTTTGGACCTGTTGAGCTCGACATGTAATTGCCTGTTGCGGTCTGTGTATGTAGGTTCATGGTGACTACTCTGATGATGTTGGTGTCAAGGTGGAGAGGCCTGCTGACGAGACAATGGCCGAGGTGCCTGCTGAACCAGTTGGAGCTTGAATGAGGGATTCTAAAATTTGCATTTTAGCTTTTATTTTTTTCTCTTGAAAGTTGTGTTGCTCGGTTTTGTTTATGAAGAATGGTTACTCAAAAATTCCCCGTCCGTTTAAGCTGCGAGAATTAGAATGGTGATTAAAAAACACATTTTTGGCTGTTTAATTAAGGAGAGACATTTTATTATTTTCCCATCCAAATCTATCTGAAATGAGCATGAAATTCTTGTCTATAGTAATATTCGATTTGGGTGAGTTACATTTTTACACGCTAAGTTGGGTCTACGTTTTGATTGCATGGATGAACTTCTGTCATTGCAAGAAGTGTGGTTGGCGCACGATGAATATTGCCCTCCATTCTCGAATCGATGATTTTGTCCAAAAATTAGAACTGTTAAAGGCCGACCGCCTCCTTGGAAGTAAACCATGAACAAGGAGGTTTTCCTCCGTCGAAGTTTGTGTTTCGGTTGAGGTTTAGGTTCTGGACCCTGGACATTTTGATTAGAAGAAGAAAATTGTGCAGGATGTTTACCGGGAGGATTTCTAGAAATTTATGACGTCTCATATCGTGCCATTAATATCCATTGCATAGGCAGGTTCAACGTTCAAATCAAACCTATTGAATCAACTCTCTTCTCCTATGACATTGTTCCCATCCAATGCATGCAAGAAACGTGTGATAGATTCATCAATGTGGGTTGTATGAAGGGATTATCTAAAGCTCTCCTGCTTCAAATTCCTCCTGTTTGACGACTTGTAAAAACTACTTCCTCGCATTAAATGATGACTTTTGTTTTAATCATTATTCAACTTTTTTGTCTCTTGACTTCAAAGAAGAGGACCATGTTGATGAGGCTTCTGTCCTTTGACGGGCATCCACATCTTAGTTATACGATAATGAGCACAAAAGTCAACTTTCTATGGTTCCAACGTTGTTGAAAACTGTATGCTTCAAAATAGACAAAATGTGCGTGTCAATTCCATTTATCTTTGAGAACAAAATCATAATTGTAGAGGATAATGTTTAAAAAAACAATAACCCCTTAAACAGTTTATATATATCTTGCAACCCTTTAAGGATTAATGGAAATTTTATATCTTATTACATATCTTATTACACTACAAAACCAACAAAGTCATCCTGTCGCTGAGACATGACAGGACTTCCCATCTCCAAGGTGTTCAAGTTAAGTTCAGATGATAACCGTTACATCCATGCTTTTCTACTTTAGTTTATGTCAAACAATGCCATTCACATGACCCAACATCCCAGACATACATAAGAAACTGGTACTGCACTGAGTTGCTTCAGTGGTAATGGTAGTCTTGTGAAATTCAAAAATAAAAATGCTGGAAGCAGCAGCTTATTATAATTAGATCAGTACTAAATTCTTTTAGTTCTTGTAAGCTAAAAAGACACGGTTTTCTCTGATTACTACAAGAAATGACCCCCTAAACATATTATTGGGAACATCTCAGAGTGAAACTTGTAGCCAGGGAAACGTGCTTTCCCTCTTAATTATCACCTCAATCTCCATTAGTTGAAGGTCTTGTACAGCCACAAAGACAAGCCTTCCTACGCCTCTCGCCACTTCTCCCATCACTGTAAATAAAATCTCTCAGGAGAATGCCTGTTCTACTTTTTGAAAATCTGTATTTCCCTTTGCTGTTCTTTTCTTCAACCAATTTCAGCAGAACATACTCGATGTTTTGTAATTCAAACTGCAAACGTCCAATCTTCTCAGACCCTTTTCGTGCCTGTTCCGTTACTCTCTTTCGGCAGGTATCTCCAGCCTCCAACTCTACTGAAGGTATCCCATCCAAAGATGAGGAGCTATCTTCAATTTCCTTCGTCAAATTATCATTTATATCAACCAGCTGCAAAATAGCCTCCTCAACTTCTTGTAACCGTCTTTTGACTGTTTCATATTCGATGTCATTGGCCTTCTTGTTTCTCTTGTGCATTTCCATTTTCTTTCTCAGATCTTGTAAAGTTGTTTGAAGACTTGTCAATTTCTGGGCATCGGAAGCAAGTCTCTCCAGGATCTTTCCCTTGTTGCCATCTTGATTTGGCTCTCTAACACTTGTGGATACCTCTAGCTTGTCAATGCCCAACTCCTTCTCCACCTGTAATTCTGAGGAGAGAGAATGACTTTTCTTCTCTCCATGATCAAACTTGTGGCACGCAATAACATCTTCCACTGGTACAGATGCCTGCTTTTGTGTCTTATTGACCGTCGGATCCTGGCTGCAGTCCTGCTCTGCGGTTTCCCATAACTCGAGCATCTGATCATCAGCTCGAACATTATCTCTCCTGCATTTTCCATATAATGAACTATCTGAGGCTTGATCGAGTGGAATATCTTTCATCAAAGTCCCATTTTCAGGTTTAGTCTTCTGTGACTCCAGATCATTGGTAAGGTCATTCCCAAGTTCCATCTCTTCCTTTCTTATTCCCTTCTCCTGATGTGATGTGCTTTTCAATTTCAACTCTTCAGTCTCCATCATTACATCTTCTACTTTGATGTTGATTTTTATGCTTTCCTGTGTTGCAAGCCTTTCCATTTCTTCCAACACTGTCCTTTCTACAGCTTTAATCCTATTCTGCATATTCTGCAAATCTGCAACTCCATCAGGTATCACAGTACTTCGATCTTCTTTAAGCTCTCGACAGCTCTTCTCATGAAGATGAATTGCCATTTCCTTGTCCTAAAGACAGATGCAAATCAAATAAATATGAGATCTAGCAAAAGACCATATATAAACCCGATATCTAGATAGCAATCTTGAAGGGCCTAAGACTGTTGGATTTCTGGTTTGAAATAGGACCCCTCGAAAGAAAAAAAGAAACAAAAAGAAACATAATATACAAATAAGTGAGATCTCAGTATTCACACAACATATAAGATAGATGAACAACAGTAGTCAAAATAAAAGCACAAACAACAAATCTGTGACCCACTATGATAAGATTAAAGATGCCTTCAACTTTATATCAAGTACTCAACCTAACATGTCATAGTCAAAATAAAATTCTCACTGGAAAGAATGTGATTATCAATTCAGTTTGAAAAAATCAGAAAGATATAATCTGCGGGCACTTCAAAGACAATAGGATGCGACACCATAATACTGAGTCCACAGCCATGAACATTACAAACTTATTGTAATTTCCCAATAAAACAATGAACCTGTAATAAATTATACTTTTGCATCAGTTAGCTATACATGCCGAGTTAAGAATGTCCTAATACTAATACAAAATTAGGAAACATGGAACCAACACATGGAACATATGGAGATTAAATTTTCTATTACCGAACGCTAGTATTAAATATGAATAAATGCCTGTAAAAAACACTAAAAATGGTTTTTTCCATCACCTACGTGTAGTAAAATTCAGTTTAAAACCCATGACTGTGTGCATAAGTTTGAATATCACACGAATTAAAATTCAGCATAGTCTGTAAGGCAGCAAACAGTTTGCTATAAACAATGCATGTGTGCAGAAAATAACTATCAGGGATTTTACTTGAAGTGAAATATATCTAGAAATCAATCATAGAAAGGGGGATTTAGATTAGCATGAAAAACATTGATCAAGGCATGCGAAAAACAGCACTGTCCTTAGAAAAGAAACATCCCCTTCTCTAGCGGGCTTGCTAGCATCCACTCCAAGAGATACAACGATCCTCCGGAATGTTTCTATGCAATGACAACTCCTACGAACCCTAATAGCCCAATGCTCAAAAGAAAATACAAGCAGAAAGCATGATACATATGATAATAATGGAGAAGAGAGAAATGGGGGTGACAGCTCAACACTTAGGAGACAAATGTTGCAGCAAGAAACAACCGTTATGTCTCTTTGTAATCCTATTATAACCAAATCAACTCAATATTGGAGACTGTTTAGATGTGCTGAGATATATGAGAACCTCCCAAATATGTCTTTACGACTAACTAAAGAGTTCAAAATATAGAGAAACAAAAGGACATCAGAAAGAGGTGACAAATGAAATCAAAGCTATTAAAATTAATATAATTTAAAGAAAAATAATGTCACAATCACCTTGTGCTTTCGCTTTTTGACATTGAAACCCTAGTTTTCAATTTAATGCATTTAAGACTCTTGCTTTGGACATTTGTAGTTCGAGATCTCCCTTAAATTTTCCGTCAAATTATTGACAAAGGTTACTTATGGGGACTCCACATTACCTGACATGTCATCTGATTAAGTAATGAAAATAAAAAGAAAAATAAAAGACCATGGGGGACCTCCATGCCGTGGAAGGCCACGTCTATGGAGGCCCATGGAGGACTGTGGCCAGTCATGGTCATGGAGGCCACTGACCTCCATGGCTCCATGGCCATGACCAGCCATGGTTCTCCCCGGGCACGGAGGTCCATGGCCACGACCATGGAAGGCAGGCCATGGCCATGGTCTCCATGGCTGTGGAGAGTGTGGAGGTCTGGACATGGAGACATGGCTGTTGCCTTCCACGGTCTTGGCCATGGACCTCCATGGTTTTTTTTTTTTTTTTTTTTTTTTTTTTTTTTTTTTTGGCTTTTCTTTGATAAATTAGATGACACATCAGACAATATGGTCCCCACTTAAACAGCCTCTGTCAATAATTTGACGGAAAATCTAACAGAAGTATCGATTTACAAATGTCCAAAGCATGGGTCTTAAATTCATCAAATTGAAAACTAGAGTTTCAATGTCGAAAAATGCTAAAGCATTAGGGGGTCATGACATAGTTTCCCTGGTTTAAATATATTTATTCATAAAAAAATAAAAAATAAAAATAGTTTCCTTGGTTTAAAATTGAAAATTTTAAATCAAAGCCCAACAATAAGTTGTCTAAGATACATTGCCATAAAACAAAACCAAGTAAGGACTATAAGCCACAAGTATTGCTTATTAAAATACCATTTATCCCAAAAGCTTAAGCTAATTAGAAATGATGAATTTAATATTTATGATTAATATCCTAACACTTCCCTTTACGTGTGGGCTAAAACTCTTCCTTAATAAGTGTGACCTAACACATGGAATATTTTAATTGAAATGAAGGATAAACTGTGAAGTTAGAGTTTGAAATTAGGACTACTATTCTGATATCATGTTAAATTACCACTTGTTTTTGAAGTTTAACTAATAGAAAAAAAGTATATTTAATCATTTATAGTTAATATTCTAACATTGCCGCTTTTATTTTTTATTTTTCTTATTTGAGGGAGGAATGGAGGGCATTGTGCTCATGAGGAAAGAATACTACCTTTTCTTCTAGATTTCCTTCCATGGACTTGTGAAGAAGCGCATTGTGCTCAAGAGAGGCTATATCATCTCCCAAAGAAGCTATGATGGGAACATATGCAGATAATTGGGCCTTCAGTCCTCCAATTTCACTTTCCAAGAAGCTAAATCTTTCCTTCATCTGTTCAATCTCCATACTTTTTGTGGCAGTTTCATCTTCAAGAATCTCACAAGCTCCAGCAAGCTCTTGAACCTTATTTTCAAGTAGAGCCTCACGAATGGCAGAAATTTGGAGATCAAAATAAAATGTTGCAGCCTCAACCTCCCAGAGTTCAAACCCATCTCTCTTCTCTTGCAGCTCTGAACTCAAATTCTCTTCTCTAATCCTATGTTCTTCAATTTCTTTACGTAGTATTTCTACTTCAGACTCCATACTTTCACTCACTTCATGAAGGCATTCAATTTCCTTCGCCTGAATTGAGTTATCTTCCAACACTTCAAGAATCTGTTTCTCTAGATTGTCTCTGATCAGTTTTGATTCTTCACATTCCATCTTCAGTTCATCAACATTTCTGTACAATTCAGCATTCAAGTTCTCTGTAGCCTTAAGCTTCTGTTCTGCTTCTGAAAGCTCTGTTGCCTTCTGTCTCAGAAAATCCTCTCCAATGGAAATTTGATTGCATAATTGGTAATTTAAGTCTTTTGCTTCATTGAGCTCCCTCTTCAACTTCTCTACAGACCCATTCAGATGTAGATTTTCTGCCTCTTTCATCTCTATCTTCTTCCCCAACATTCCAACCTCCACCTTGAGGTCACTGTTGACCCCATGGAGACTGCTGATATTTTCAGCAAGTGCTTCTAGTTTAACAGATTTCTCAATTGAGAAGCTCTCAAAAACCAAAGACAGGTTGCTAAGAGCTGCTGTTTCATGGAGAATGAAACTGTTTTCCTCTTCAAGCATATGATTTTCCTCATTCAGGTCCAAAAATTTCTTAAGCATAGATTTCTTCTCTTCAAGCAACATGAAATTTTCTTCCCGCAATGCCAGGTAAGCACCCTCCAAATTTATCAGCTTTACACCCAGAGTTTCCAGTTCAGCCTTTAAAGCGTCCTCTCGTTGCTCGCCCCTGCCCCTTTCCAACATCAACTGCCTACTCATCTCTAGAAGCTCGTACTTGTTCTTTTGCAGCATAGCACACTGCTCTGTCATGACTTCAAACTCATGCTCAATGAACTTTTTCCCTGACTCGAGCTCTGCACCCTCTAATCTCAGTTGCCCAAGTAAACTTAAGAACACTGATTTCTCAACCAGCAGCTGCTGCTTTTCATCCTCGCTTCTCAACAGAGAACCTTTTAAATCCTCAATACCATCCAAAATATGCAACACAGATATATGCTCCTGCCCAATCTCATCGACATACCCATTCTTTCGATCAATTTGAATAGCCCTGAAAACTTGATGGATTGCCATCCTCAACTTTTGGATTTCGTCTAACAAGAATTCTGCTTCTACCTGTTGCTCAAGATTCTCACTCTCCAACTCTGTAATCAGTTTATCTGAAAATTTGGATGTTTCAACATGTTTTTGGCATTCAATTAATAGAGAGACATTCTTTTCTTCCAAATCTTCTATGAACTTCTGCAGGATGAAAATCTCAACCTGCGCGATAACTGTTCTATCTAGTTCTTCTTCAAATCCCTTCTTCCCCAACCTACTTGCTTCTTGCATGACATGGACTTGGTTTTCCAAACACGCCAATCGATTCTCACTTGACTGCACATAACTTGCACGCTCTTGTTTTTCTGTAATGAGGGAACCCTGCAATTCTACCACTTGGCAAAGTGTTAACTCTTTCTCCTTCTCGAGATCTGAATATTTTTCTTCTAATCTTGTAAACCTCCTTTCCAGGTTGCTCAGTCTCTGTTCAACATTTTCCAACTTACATACCAGGGTGCTTCTCTCATTTAGAAGATTGGACTTCTCATTACTGAGCAACTGGCATAATTCTTCTAAGCTCTTAGATTTTGCCCTCAGACTTTCAACCTCAACTTTTGCACTAGAGAGTGAATCCTCCAGCAAGGTGTTCTTCTCCAAGAGCTTCTGCATATTCTCAGTGAGAATATGTAACTGTGAAAGCAGAGTAGCTTTTTCAGCAAGAAGTGTGGATTTATCTCCATGAAGAAACTGACAGGACTCCTGCAAGTTCTTAACCTTCTCTCTCAACCCTTCCAACTCGACGTTCATTCCTGATAGGGAACTCTCCAGAACAGCATTGTCTTTCAAAAGTTCATCCATATGCTTTAACTTCTCATGAAGAGCTTCTCTCTCGTCTCTTTCCTTTTTGCAGATCTCTTTCAGCTTTGAATTCTCATCTTGCAAGTCCTTCACATATGACTCAAGGCATTCAGGATTCAGACCTACAGACTCCAATTGCTCCATAATGGCCTGGTATCTTCCATTCAAGCCAGTGATTTCCTTCTTCAAATGGTAAATCTCCTGCTGGAGGGTATTGCTTTGGTCGGCTTTTAGTGTAACCTGCTCTTCAATTTTCTCTTTCATTGCCTTCAAGCCAAATATTTCATTTTGCAGATTCTTTATTGAATAAGTGGAAGAAAAGTTCAGTTCATTCAGGCTCCTGTTTTCTTCATTGACCCTTTGAAGTTCTTCTTCCAACCCATGTTTACAGATCTCTAAGTCCTTCAGCATCTGAAGCCCATTTTTGAGCTCGGTTACCAGAGCTCTCTGCTCCTCTTGAGATTGAGAGTGTAACTTTTGCAAAGCTTGGAGAGTGGCTTCAACTTGCTTAAACCGTGACTGCTCCTCCTGCATTAGGGTTTGAAACTTTTCCAACTCATTATGCTTTTCTGAAAGTTCCTGATCCTTCACTGCAATCTTCTGCACCAAATTGTTTGCCTCTAATCGCAGAGATTGATTTGATCTCTCCAAGAGAACACACTGTTCTTCCGTGCTCTTTAATTTTGCAGCCCCCAGAAGAATTTCGCTATTCAATCGTTTGGTATCCTCTTGGGCATGAAAAATTTCACTTTCCATCTTTGCTATTATCTCCAAGCACTGCCTGTACTGAAGGGCAGCAGCTTCTTTCTCCTCATTTAGTTTCGTAAGTGCCCTCTGAAGTGTTTTAACTTCAGTTTCTGCTCTTTCAATTTGCTCATTTAGCATTCGAGCATTTTCCTCAGCAAGTGAGATTTTAGTCTCCAAAACAGATATCTTCTCAAGACATTGTTTGTAATGAAGAAGACCTGCCTCCTTTTCAGCCTCTAATCTAGAAAGTTCTTGCTTGAGACATTGACTTTCAGTTTCTGCTCTAACAGCTCGCTCATTGAGTCCTTTCTCATTTTCTTGGGCAACAGATAACATATTTTCCAGGCTAGATATCCTTTCTAAACACTGATTGTATTGAAGAATACCAGAATCCCTCCCAGCTTCTAACTCAACAAGGGCTGCCTTCAGTATTTTAATTTCGATTTCGGCTTTGCTTGCTCGTTCATCAAGCCCACCAGCATCTTCTTGTGCATGATTAAGTTCTCTCTCCAGATGAGATAGCTTCTCCAAACTCTGCTTGTATTGAAGGTGGATAGCTTCCTTTTCAACTTGTATCTCTGCTAGAGCCTTCTTTAAGGTCTGAACTTCGGTTTCTGCTTCATTAACATTAAGGCCTTTTCTCATCCTTCCTTCAGCAACATCTGAATTTTGTGGCACTGCTTCTCTCGATCCAAACAGCTCATTCAGCTGTTTAAGACCCCTTTTGCTTATTCCAGAATCAAATTCTTCTGAATTCCCTCCATTCCTTTTCATTGTATGCAAGCTTGTCGAAGAGAATCCCAGTGCATCCTTGTGCAAGTCATCCGGGTCTACCAATGAACGAATTGGATGCAGTATTTCTGGCATATGAGGTTCAGTCTCAGGGCCTGACGAACTTGAGGGTGAATCATCAGCCAGTTCATAAGGCACATGGTTGGGAAATGCTTCTGCCATGGTTCGATGGGCCTGGCGAAGCTCCACAGTAGCATGATCATACCTCTCAGCTAATGCACGGTAAGCTCGGTAGAACTCCTCTACCAGTTTCATAAGCTCTGGGCGTTTCTTGTAGTACATCTCTGCCCTCCTTGCAAAAGAATCTGCATCTTCTTCAATGAGCTTGATCATTGCTTTGACTTTGGCATCCATGTCTGCAGGAACAGATTTAGGGACAGTTGAGAATGTTGCCTAAAAATAGCACGAGATGCATGTGACCAAAACTCATGCAAATATGTGCATAAACATGCATAATTGTTTAGCCATCTTAAATTTTTCTAGTGGTTAGTAATGCTGTTCAACCTTCCTAGATCATATCCCATGGAGAATCACTATAACTCTTTACAAATTATATAAGTGGATTAATTGCCTCCAATTCCTGTCATGCACAACTCAAGGGTGATTATTTATTGGATTGTTTCAGATTCATTTTTGTGAGCATAACATGTGCCAGGTATTACAGATGCAATAACAAGACCTGGGACATTTAAGTTGAATATGCACAAGGTGAAGTAAATTGCTCTAAATCTAGGAAACATTGTCATTTAAGTTGGTTTTAACTAGTAACTAGGTTAGAGTATTCTTAGTAGCCTCATCAAATTTTACTCACCAAAGTAGTTAAAAATCACTTTTCTCTATTCTGGTGAGCCACTTTTTTAAAATTCTCCAAACAGCCTCACTATTTTAACTATTTATTATCACTATTCCATTTAAATAATATTTTTTCATATTTCTTTATTCTTTCTCTATTCAATCTTTTTACAAAGAATCCTTCATGTCCATGAAATAAGGACATTACGTGTGAGAGAGATAGGAGATGGAAAAAGAAAATGAGAGAAAAAAAGGAAAAAAGTGTGCTGATCATGTGAGAGAGAAAGGTGAAACAAAATTGGTGAGTGGATATTACTCATCAGAATTGGTGAGTAATTTCACTCATAAAAACTTTTTGGTTAAAATGGTGAGGCTGCTGGGAGTGATTTTTAAGTGTTTTCATCAAATTGGCTCACCAAAATAACTAAAAAACTATTTTGATGAGGCTACTAGGAATGCTTATGAAGAAACTGACAAAAATGAAAGGGCAATATATAAGAAGCAAACGATTTATTTTAAACTACACAAATTCAAGTCAGACTATTCAAGTATTCCTCATCATTGGTTAAGTTCTTGGCCATGCTCAGTTAAAAGATTAAAAATTACAGTAGGTTGTTCCCTATATTTATTTAGTCCAATAAGTTCCTCTTTAAGTTGATTTCAGGCCTAGAGCAGTAACCAGTTTTAGTAATTAGAAAGCTAACACCAACAACAGTACATGCAAAACAACAGATCTAGCAAGAAACACAGCAATAGCAAATTAAGTCATAAGGAGAAAATCAGCACCTGTAAGATTTTCCTGAAGCCATTTTGAATTCTTCGGGCTATTGTGGCTGTCCCACCACCAAGAGTATAAGCGTCTGGACTCGGAATGTAACAAGGTTGCCATGAATCCAGCAACGAACAACAGAACAACTGGTTTTGACTTGGCAAAGGCCTGGTCGTTATACCAATAATAAGAACCCAAGTAATGAATCCAGGCCAGAATATCAACTTAATAAATCCCACCAATTCTAAATGCCGCTTTTCAGCTCTATATTTCTCGCTCCTTGCACCTAAACACCAAGATCATCAAAACAAAATCTCAGTATTAAGGCAAACTTCGGAGTTTGATCTTCAAAAACCTGTAAATTACTTATAAGCTTCTTCAGAATATAGGATGAAAAATAGGAAAGTCCTTAGACTACCTGCTCAATTGGACACAAGTCCAATATTTGAGGGAGCGCTACTCCTCACTTTAGTAGCTCAGACAACCAAATCAACTGATCCAGAGAAAGGACAAAATACGATTATTAATAGCTCATCATGAAGTAACAATTAAATCATGGAAGTGCAGGGGGCCAAAAACACGAAAACCAGGAATGCATAACTTGATCCCCCACAACCTAGTAAAAAGTAAACACGCACACACACACAATATAACAGGTGTGTAACGTGTGTGTGCATGTATACATAACAGTAGGAGCCCCAGCCCATTTGACAGCAAAAACAACGTACATTGAGTGATCCACACAAGAGAGAGATAGAGAGAAGGAGCAAATATATGCAAATGGATCTCAACAAAAATGCGACATATGCTTTTCTAATGAAGTATAAGACCAAGAACTTACCAAAAGGACGAATTCCAGTGATGGCTTATGATCCGCAAGCGAAAACTACCATTCAAAAGGAACACCAGAGCAACAATTATGAGCAGATGTGTCTCAACAGAAACTAATAAAAAGACAGAACCTTTATTAACCATAAAATCAAGAATTTACCAAATGAATGAAATCCAGTGATGGGAGCTGACCCAGCAAGCAAAGCTACCATCCAAAGAAGGCAAACTCATAAATTTTAAGCAAATAAGCCTCAACCAAAACTGCAAAAACTGATCATTACGAAACCATTTGGATCAAGTACACACCAGAAGAGAAGAAAACTGCTGATGGGGTTTTGGGCAGCAGCTGTGATGCTAAAAGTCCAGCTGCCTATCATTCTTCTCACCCCATCTTCTCTGCCAACTCTCAGACTCTCTCCTTTCTCTGATGGGTCCTGTGCATTATATTCTGAGATTTGTCACTGAACTGTTTTGATGACGCATCATCTGCAAAGGAGACAGAGACTGAACCAAAAAGTACGAAAAATAAATATTGAAACTTTTCTTCTTTTTTCTTTTTTTTTTTTTCTTTTTTTTTTTTTTTTTAGAAATTTACAAAGGCAAATAGGATACTATAATTACTTGGGATTGTGTATGCGCATCTAAATCCAAAAGAAAAATACTTTCTTTGCTTGTTAATAGTGTAATTAAGATTTAATTGAATGCGATTCTTAGTAAACGATCATTTTCTTCAGGTTTTTTGCTGTCTTGTGTCGTTACTTTAAACTGTAGATTTTGGTGGGTGGGAAAGCTGCCTAGGGAACTCAAAATGACTAATCCACCCCTGATTAAGATCCTTTTCTCTGTCATACCCTTCCTTAAGATCTCAAACATGTCTTTTTATTTTTATTGGGCTTTCAAATTTCTTTTATTTAATCTCTCTTATTCTACTATTTTTCTTTCTTTTTTTTCTTCTTTCCTTTCGCTCCTATTTTATCAGACTTGTATGGCCATGCTCATCAGTATTTTTTTTCTGTTTAATAAAGATTAATAAGCATTGTCACATTAATATAATGAGATGATGATATAGTATTACTCTTATTTATAATATTTTTAGTAAATATTTTTGGATAAACATATTTTCACGTTCATTGTGATAGCTTCAACTGATACCTCGGCATGCTCCCTACATTATTTATCAGGGTTTTAATCATTTACTAACTTAGTGTTTGTTTGGCCTTACGATTTCGAAGATTAAAAGTTCATTTTCAGACAAAATTATATATATAAAAAAATAAAAAAATAAAAATAAAAAGAAGGTGTTTTTAAAAAATTGGGTGTTTAAAAATGTACGATTTTAAAGATGAACTCACGATTTAACTAAACACTTAACTACGTTTTTAAAAACTGTATTTTTAAATCACATGTTTTGAAACCGTAAAACCAAACAAATACTTTATACTTGGATGAGAAACCGCTCAAATATTTGGGATTTATTTATGCATTGGTACATTATAATTTTATTGTTGGCTGTGCATAAAGAAATTCTTTTCCTTATTTTAAAAAAACTTATTTTATTTTTATTATTTAATTGAGATTATGAAAGTAATTTTTCTAGTGTTTGATTTTACTAAAAGAAATCTACGTTAAAACCACCAAAAATACTTTAAACGTTGATAAGCAATGATAAACCGATAGTGCATAGGATGGAAGCCAGAGGCGGCGGCGGCGGCAGCGGCAGTGGCGACAATGTAGATGGGCAGTTGCCAATGGTTTGCTATTATGGATCAATATGAGATCTAAACTTGCCACTAGATTGTGCAGCAAGGGTAGATTGAGTTAGGACGTCCATTTCTCCATCCTTAAAAATACATAAAATAATTTTTTTTTTTTTATAAAAAAAATGTTATGAAGATAACAATAAGATTAAAAAGAAAAGAAAAGAAAAAAAGTCTCAATCAAATGAATGGTAAAATCATTTCACTACTGTTTGGTTTAATACAATTTTTTTTTTTTTTTTAAAGTATATTCAGTAAAAGTGAAAAGAAAAGAAAAACATAACAGAGGGGTGAATCTTTTTCACTAAAGATGGAAATAGTGAGAGTGCGAGAAACACGTGTGGGAATGCAAGAAATATTAGGCCAAAAACTTTCTCATTTTTCTTTATCTTTTTTCTAGATTCGATGATGACATTGACCATAAGATCCTACCCACAATTTACTAGTCAAATTATAAAAACAAATGCTAAATATTAAATAATACACCCTCAACTTAGCTACATTTTAAATGCCACGTAAGTTTTATGAGTATTGCCACGTCAATTTAATGAAATAGTGACGAAATAGGAACGTAATATATATCTTTACTCTTATATCAATTGTTTGAAAAATGAATTCTTCTAATAAGACAAATTAGCCCTCCCAAGCCTCGATATACTTTCTAAATTACAATTTAACGATTAGGTCTATTTAGATGCAAGAGTGAAATTTTGATTCTGTTCAATTTTTTGCTAGTGCTTGCTTTTTTTTAAAATAAATTATATTTTAATCAACTTTTTCATAAATAAATCATATTTTATTCAATTTTTACTAATTTTATTTTACAAAGTTAAATCTCAAAATTCGCTTACAAAAAAGAATTAAATTCTGATTTCAAAAATTGAGCGCATGCCCAAACAGAAAAACACTTTAAAAAATTATTAAAAAAGAAGAAGAAAAAGAATGCTATTGGATTCCAATTTCATTATATCTCTAAAAAGAGCCGTTGGGAGCATCAACTCTTAATCAATAGTTGTTGGTTTTTTCTTATAATGAAAACTTTTTGTTATGTTCAAAGCGAAAAGAATAAATTAATTATTAAAATATGGTTTTGTAATTTTTTAAGCAAACTTCACATGCAATTCATTCCACATTCCATGCATTGCCTGTCCAACATGTCTAATGTCTTTGTTAAGATCCATATATTTTTGCATTGTTCTCAAGTTATCTATAGCGTTATTAGATTAATTAGCTCTTAGGGGTGTGTCGATCTGCCACCAATACGGTTCCGACCCATGTGGGTTGGCTCTCAAAGGTAGGGGTTGAACGAAATCTTTAGTTTTCGACAAAAGTCGGAGGCAGCGCGGCGGTGAAAGAGGTTTATATTTTCTGATAGTTTCTGACCCGATCCGCATCTTTTTAATATTTAAAAGAATATTTGCAAAAGGGCTTAATTTTCAGTTTTTCCTTCTATTACCAATAGTGAGAGTTAAGGATAGAACCATATTAGTCTTAGAAGAGGAAATAAAAAAAGGTTATTGGACCATTGGTAATAGGTAGTGCTGTTGTTGTAGGCTTGTAGTGTATAAATGGCAGTGAAAAGGCTGAGGAGGTTAGTGGTCGGTGGTAGAGTAAAACAGCAAGTATGAAGAGGGTGGCACGGACGAAGAAAAAACCTTAAGCCATCATCTTTTATAGTTTATGTCGTGACTTGATTCGCAGTTGCATTACGTACAATCCCATTTGAACGAGAGTTACGCTCATTCGAACGAACGATCCTTCATTTAACTCGACACACGTCCTGCACGTCTCCTAAATTTCCTCTCGTTCGAACAAGATCAAGTCTCATTTGAATGAGGTTTCGCACTATGCATTATTTTTAAACTTTTAACACTTTCTTTGCTCTAATAGTCAAATATACAATTATAGTTGCACAACAATCAAAAGGACTAATCATAAAATACAACTAATATCGATCTAGCATACATCCAACGTGAAAAGTACATTTGTCCAATGCCTTCAACAACCTATTTCATACCCCAAATAACATTATTGGAATTTAGAATCTCAATTAGATTAGCGTAGGGGCATAATTGGAAATAGTATGATTCAACTTTTTAGGGTGGGCCATCACCCTTTAGTGGTCGGCCTTTTGGCCGGTGGTGCCACCCTCGCCGTCACTTAATTACGAACGTTGACGCCTCAGTGGCCTAAATTTTTCCATTAGAATTTTATATGATTTTTTTTATTATATAGTATTTACAAAGAATATCCACATTTGATAAAGCCATCAAAACCATGATAGTGTTGGGTTAGAACTTTCTATCTCTTGTAGATGATGATGATCATATTATTTTGTAGTTGTACCCTAGGCGATGGCTGCATCAGCACCGTCGATTTAGTTATGGGCACATGTTGTACTTCTTTGAAGGCTGAAATCATTCTGGGGTCCACTAATCACGTGGGTGATTGGCCAAGTCAGGCCTCAATATCATGTGTCATGGACAACCATGGTCCCAGTGGTACTCCTTGTGGGCTAGATCATTGAATATTTAACTTAATTATTGCACGATCAAATTCACTGTTTTTTACTAGCGGTGGATGGCTATACTACTCACACGAGCCTAGCTAGGGAGCTCAAGAATCCCCCACACCCGACCCGACCGACCCGACCTGATGGCCCCACCTTTCGGCCTTAGACCTAAGCATACCTTCGCTCAAGTGAAACATTCTGCAGTCGATTCCCTCGTTGCCAGCTCACTCAATTTCCTACTCATACCATGCAATCCCATGTCAATGACAAACTAATGGTAAGAATCACTAAAACCCTAAAGACCAATGATGGAGCATTTACTAACTTAAACGTCAGAATGCCACCGATCCTTCGAGATCGGGAGTATTTTTACGACCTCTTCCTTATTTTGCAGGAGCTCTATTGCCGGCATGACTATCCGAAAAATGCTTCAACAGGTTGAAACTTTTAAAACAGTACGTTGATAAGGAGTGGAATTTTAAAGGCTCTTTTAGAACAAACACGAGTGAAAAAAGTGAGGAAATCTTGGACTGCTCTTTTTCCTAACTCATCAAAAAAGGCAATCTAGAATTAGATTTTGTGGGTACCTTACTAATAATGACAGTAAGCAAAGCCTTTTAATGGGCCAGGGAAACCGATAGAGAGAATAGAATATGAATTTGGAACATTAGAGTTGTTAAGGGTTAACAATGAATATTCATTAGTACAAGCTTCACTAGCGATTTTCTGTCAAAATTGCTAGCAATTTAAACAGTAGTACACTTGAGATAGCCCACATGAGGCCCAATCAAAGACCGAACTAGAAAATGCATTTTTGACCCTTTTTTTTGATAGACGGCCCCGGCCACCAGCCCCCCCTCTAGTTCTGTCATTGGGCGCAATTGTTCGAATAAGTAACCGAACAATTCAAAATTTATTTAGACAGATAAATCGTAATCGAGGAACTTGAGTAGCTTAAAAGATGTTGCCTGTTTCATTTTTGCTCTTTCTTTCTTTGTCCAAGAAGTAAATGAATTGATGTTTTACTGGCGACCGGCCCACCAAAGCTTGAATTTGCTTGTAAGATAGTAGAGCTGTAACTCAACTGGCCCATATGATGTGATATTGCTCACTCTCACTCTCTCTGCATAAAATAATTGGGAGGGGAAAAAGTAGGTGAGAGGAATATTGAATGGGGAACACATTATTATCTACCAGTCTTAATTAATTAACATTTACGCAACTAATGTATACCTTCCAACAACCACAATAACAATTGGTCTTCAAAGTGGCCAAAAAGCAACGTAGAGAGATCCAATGGTCCCAGCCGAAAGATAGAATTCCAGATTGTGTTTTCGTTTTTTAGTGTCAAAGCCAGCTATGCCACCACCATGTTCAACTGAAAGGCTCTGAAAAGTTGACAACCGACACTATTATGGATTTTTCTGGGCTTTCTCCTAGAAAGTGCCAAAGGGAAAAAAAAAATGATGAAAAAGGGGCAATATTTGTTTTCCCCTACAAAAATGCCTTGCTCAAAAGAAAGAGACAATGCTCTGACTCTCCATATGTATATCTCACCCATGTGCAGCCTGTTTTTGACTTGATTTCCTGTGGCCAAGGATTTTAGCATTGTTTTGTGGCTCAATTCCATGTTTGGGTTTTCCTTTTTGTTCTGGTTTGGGCCTCAACTCACATGGTCTCATACGTTTTAGTTTGCTTTGTTTTGGGTTTCAAAGTCTTGCATTTTGGGTTTCAAGTCCGCTTAGAGGCTAGCAAGCGGCAATGTATATTTGAATGAGAAATGTTTTTTCTACGTCACATTACTATATATCAACTCTACACCAAAACACATAGGGTGTAGGACTCATGCATGTGGATCTCATATACATAAGTCTCACACTTAATATGTCTTGATATAGAGTAGATGTAAGATAATGTAAAGTAGAAATAACACATTCTTTTATATATATAAAATCGGTTGAAAGTGTCATGTCAACGTTGGATGTCAGCATTGTTGGATGAATAATAATATCTAACATTTTTCTGAATGAATTAATGCAACTTCAACTTAGGTCTCTTAGGGCCATGTTCTTTTCGGTAGGAGGAAACATAAATGATGGGAAACCAACATGAGTGTTAATTCACCTCTTAATAATAGACAATGGCATCATTAATTGCATGATGATAATGTTCTGGGATATTCAGAACGCTGAGCAATATTTAGGATTCCTTCACTACCATGGCTTCCACACATACTAAAATGGCACAAAATACTTGAAGAGCAATTTCCATTATAATCTTTATAATCCTTTATAAACTTTAAGCTTGCTCATGGCCTTTATAATCCTTTCAAATTTTAAAAACGTTTGCGGCTAATATAATCAATGAAACAGTTAGAGAATAAAGATGGAGAGACGATAGTTGAAAAAATCTACCAGATTAAGCTTGGAGAAACACAAAACCACTTAACTAAAATATCATATTATACAAGACAAGTATACATTATGAGGGCAAGATAGATACCATATTATTACACAGGTACACAAGGAAAGCTCAAATGACATGAACTAATATTTTTCAACATAATGAAGATTGGGAGAATATAATTTGATATTTAGAGCAAAACCAGCATTTTAGTGCTGGGGTGTGAGAGAAGGAAACGAAGGAATAGATTGTAATATCAACTTCCGGCCACTCCGACGACTAGGAGATGACCCAAAGTTGCTATGAGGAGGAGAAACCCTCTTACTGTTGGGAGAAGCAGACTTGATGCCAGTGCTAGGAGAGCAATTGCCACGGAGAATCTCCGGAATTTCATCTTCTGGAGTGGTTTGGAAATGCTTCTCAAACTTGGGTAGAGATCGAAGAATATTCGGCTTTCCAAGCTTTTGGCTGGTATACAATCCAGAAGAGGATCCCACAGTAAGAAAAGAAGATCGTGGTGGTTTGCCATTTGATGAAAATGGCAGTGGAACCAACTGTCTGCACGCCAAATTATCATTTTAGATCTATTCAAATTGAATGTGAACTTCATTAGCCAAAAAAGGTTCAAAGATTAAACCTGCTAAGCCGTAATGGAGTTGTAGGAAGAGCAGAAGCTGGATTCTGCTCTTCATTATTTTGAATTTCAGATTTCTTTAAAGCCTTGTCCACCACACTATTTTCACATGCTTCTGTTTCTTCTTCTTGTTCAATTTCTGCACCTATTGGAGTAGATCCAGAATTTCAAAAGAAAAGAAAAAGAAAAAAAACTAAGGACGTAGACATTTAAAGCTCAAACAGTATCAGCACACACATTTGCAGGTTTTTGATGGAAACACTATAGAAAAGATAGCAATTATTATGAAAAAGGATCTTTGATGGTTGTAACTTGTAAGTAGCAACATGCACTAAGGTACGGACTCACCATCCTTTCTCCCAAATGCATTCTTACAACCTTCACATCTGCAGCCGATAGAGCATCCAACGCCACCCTTCAAAAGAAAAAACACCATTTGTGAATTAGATTAGATAGGACATTTTTTTTTATATAAAAAAAAAAAATTGATTAGATAGGGCATTCAGGGCAAACAGGCTGTGCCAAGGGGAAAAACCTGATAGCATTCGCAGTACTTCTTGAGGCAGTTTGATTTCTTGCAGTTGCATCCCCTTTTATGCCGTGCTGAAGCTGGGGTTTTACTGGATTCCTCCTGCAAGCGAAAACAACTTTTGCAGGTTAACTTGCAGTCCAACTTGCTTATCAAGTAAAGTGCAAGGTCAGGCTTATTATCTAACCCCAATTTCAGCTACAGAATCAGAGCTCCTGATCACTTTTGGAGCAAATGCAAGAGGGTTGCGAGATTCAATCTGTTTGCGAGTTGCAAGAACAGTATCTTCATGAATAGGCTTGTTGAAGCATTCTAGACATGAACATGGCTCTATGCAGTATACACCAGCAGCAAAGCATTCACAGTACCTGCATGGAAAAGTATGAAGAGCAAAATAGCGCTAAGCATGACATGTAAAATACAGAAACCTAGCCAAAACATTTATACATTGATACATGTAACCTCCTACAGATTCTAACCACTAGCTAACTGGCCCCTTCAATTCCAGACATGCTTCGTGCAAAATGCGAATATGAAAAAAAGGGGGACCAAATTGCAGATGCTTACATTTTGGATAAGTTAGTGGAGGCAGTTCTAATTACATACTCCAATGACACATAGGTCAAGCTGGGCATGTGGGAAATATTCACCAGTAGAAAAGAAGTACTGGAAACATGGGTACTTGGGGAGTTGATTAATTATGACAAAAACCTTTTAATTTCGCTTTACATAATAGTTGAAAGAGAACCCTTAGTCTCCATCACTTTGCCTCATTGGTCAACACCTTTTTTTTTTTCCTCCACTTGACCTTATTTGTTCAAAACAAATAAACTTCATCCAAGCATTTTAAGCCACAAGTACGCCCTTTCTGGTATATTCCGAGGCCTCTGTAGCCCAATTTTGGACCTGGGCATTTGGGCAGATGTCAAGGCTATTAATTCACTGAACAGGACACCCCTCAAAGGTCAAGGTAAACCCCTTTGGAGGCTTTAGTAGTAATCATACCATCATCAAGGACTAGACTAAATTGGTATATTATCAATTTAGACAGTATTTCTCACCTTGATAATCGACAAAGAAACAAGATTAATCTATCAGATACACTTGGACTTAAAAATGAAAGTCTAGTCTGATTACAACTGATCAGCAAGCATGGTACATCTTAGGTTCCAGATTTAATTTTAATAAACAGAGAAAATGTAACGACTTACAGTTTCAAACACTTGGATTTCTTACAGTTACAACGCTTGCAAGACTCACTTTCTCCAGCATGCTCCAACCTACGCCTGCAAATCCCATTCGAAATTATCAGATAACAAATAAAGAAACCAAAAAGGAGAAAAAATATAGTACACTAAACACAAAATGAAAACAAATAATATATACTTAGTTTCACATGCCTCTTCTTTTTGGGGCTGTTCTGATTGAAGTCGTCACTAACTAAATATACAGCTACCTGAGAAGCATCTTCCACTTGAGAAAGCCCACTTTCAGGAAGATCTGCGTCTCTTTCAGAAGAGGCTGATGTTAAGGATTTATTTAGAGGTTCTTGACTGTCTGTAGGGGAGGGAAAGGAAGCAGTGGAGCTGGGCAAATACAATTGTCTTCCTGAGGACAAATTTTCAAGCTTGACATTTTTGTGGTCCTTTGAAGTTGTTGCAAGAGCATTTAAGTGCAAACCAATTCCCGGTAGCATGCACCGAGAGGAATCTCCACTAGGTTTAATTGGGACCAGCTGCTTATCATGACACGCAATCTTCTCATCAGACGGTGACAGGATAGAAGAACTACAATTTGAACCATCACCTAAGTTCTTTCTACGAGCTCCAGCGATCTCAAAATCAAGGCAGCGCCTTCGCATACCACGGTGCAAATTAGAGACAGACTATAAACAGACAAAGCAAACATATCTGTTATTAGGCCATCCAAAATACTTTTTTAACATTACAGCTATAAGAAGATACAAGTGGTGCAACAACATCATAGAATCAACTAAAGACGAATGCCAAGAACTACAAAAAGGAATGATTAGTAATTAAAACTAGTAAATGTGTAAAGGTTACTTATACTGCAACTTCAAAAAGTATTGATTCTCAAAAAGAAATACCGGGGGGGGGGGAGAGAGAGAGAGAGAGAGAGAGAGAGAACAAACAACCTACAAGTTTAGGCTACTAAATGAATTCTGCACCTATGCAACTAATGCTGCAGAAGTTGGCAATAGACCCTAGTGGTGTCATTTACCTTAGATGCATATGGAATGCACGTTCCCACTTCACTATCCATTTTCTCACTCGTGCTGCTAGACATACACTTATTCAGATTAGTATCAGCGGGGTTGTCCTGTGTCTGGTCTATTTCCTGAAGCTCACCGGCTTCTTCATGTTCAGCAGAAGGATCATCTAATTCATGTTGCTCACCAGAACCAACTGGATCAACAATTTGCATTGTCTGCACATTATCAATGTCATTTCGAGAAAGTTGTGTCATAACAGAAGAACAAAGTCTTGTCATGGGGTCCATTGATTTCTGAATTAGCCCCTTAAAAGCCTCTGAGTCATTTGGAGAATTGAAGATTAATATATCAGTGGCATCAGAAATCAAACTCTCCCAATCACATTCCACTGTCTTTTGGTCAATTTGGCACATCTCAGATAGATTGACTTCACCTTCAAACGAATCATTTGCAGAGGCATCTTGACCATATTGAATAAGTGACACTGACTTTCCAGCCAATTTCAACATGCAACTTGTCTCAGTACCACAATGAGGTGTTGGGTCACATTCAGGGCTACCACAATCATATTTTAAGGTACCTGGCAGCTCAATTGCAAACTTTGAATGTTCAGTAGATGGCTCAACAGAAGATTCTCCAATGGAAACCCCTGAATCAAAATTTTCCTGTAGCTCAACCGAGTTATCATACAACTGAGCCGCATCCGTACCAATTCCTTCATTCGTACAGACTTTATTCCCATTTTCAGAAGAAAACTCAGGTTTTGACGGATCTAAGCAGTTGTATCTGAAAATAAGAATATTAACATAAAGAAAAAGGTGAATAACAAATAACTTCAGATAGCATCACTTATAATTTGTAGGAATAATAAACTAAGATAATAAGAAATGAAAGATGTAAGAAAAACTCACCTTTTTAAGAACCTAGATTCCTTGTGAGAATTGACATGGGGTGAAGTAAAAACCGATGAAAGAGATGCAAAATTAAGCGGGTTGAAGGTATGAGTTATATGTATGGACTGGACTGGCTTGATAGGAGAAAGACTGTTGATATAGTTGAAGACAGGGGAATCCTACATGCAGTGGAAAAGAATATATTTTTAGAGCATGGAACAGACAAGTAAACAGAGAAAGCGAATCAATTCAAATTCAAAAAATAGACATTAAAATGTCCTCGAGCATACCATTATTACCTAACAACCACCTTTTTATCTAAATCAGATATCCATGAGACGTATAAACATCAGAAACAGTCCCATCAAAAAGTAAAAGGAGACTAGAAAAAAGAAACAAATATATAGATGTACAAGATCAAGCAAAGGTTTGCCAATGGAGATTAAAATATTGTAGAAAACAAATTATTAGCTAGATGGAAAATTTTAGGAAAATGAGTGTTAACAGTAAATCTGGGGCCACAAAAGATGAAAATTTAGTCAAAATTACAGGACTTTCCATGAGTACTACACTGCACACACGAATAAAATTTGGTAATAGATTCACTAGAACTAACATTGCCACCAGATCCTTCTCTCATATCGTTCTTATAACATGATTTTTTTTTTTTTTTCCCAGAAGGGATAATGAATTAAAACTGACCCAAAAAAAAAAAAAAACAGTATTCCTGATATGTTCAACCTAAATAAAACACACCCTTGCATATTACAAATAAGCTTAAATCTTTTTTTTCTTTTTTCTTTTTTCTTTTTCTAAAAAAAAAAAGAAAAAAAGAAATAGTTTAACAAGTGAATTTATCTTTCAAGGGGCTTCCAGTAACCAAACTTCAAAAGCAAAAGACAACCCAGAAACCAAAAATAAACCAAATGACCGTTAGAATTGCAAAAACTGAACCGAACTTGGAGATCTAAGCCAGATGGAACTAAATTCAAAAACAAATTTTCCAAAAAGGCTGACCCAAAAAAGAAAGTCAAGAACTAACTTTGAAAACAAATTATGATATTCATCACTTTAAATTAAAACAAAAACACCCAATTCGCTGACAAAATTCATAATTCCACTGAAAATCAGCGATCAAACCAGTGAGAAGCCAAATCAATCACATGCAGTGATGCAGAGCGACCAAATGGAGAAACCAAGCCAACCTCAAAAATGTACAAGCTCTCCATGACCAAGAAAACCACAAAACAAAACCCAATTCACAAAAAGAAACCAAATCTGAAAAAACCAAGTCGACCTCCTAAAAAATGTACAAGCTTGTCATCACCAAGAAACCCACAAAACAAAAACCAATTCATCAAACCACTCAAAGAACAAAAAACAAAAATCAAATGGGTAACTGCATCTTACCTCGAACTTAGAGATGGGAGCGCCGATCTGGTTCCTTTCTGGCGTGTCCATGTCTAGAGAAGAAGCTCCTCCACATTCCTCTCTACCCTACTCCCTCTCTCTCTCTCTCTCTCTCTCTCTCTCTCTCTGTACTTTCTCTCACTTTCCTTCTCTTTCCATGACTTTCTAGTAGATGAGATTCAAGAAGAAGCGGGAAGCTGGGAGTAAGAGTAGATTTTCTCGTGGGGATAACCCGACCCTACCACCGAAAACCCCCCCTTCCCACACACACACACTCCCCCACAGTTCTTTGTCTATTATTAAAGGGACCATGCGTCTTCCTTTGGGTAGTAAATAGTAATGGTGTTGTAGTATTCTAAGCCAAACCCATTGCTTTTTCTTATAGGAGTAACGTTCACTTTCTTTTTTTCCTAGGCAAACTGTAACGTATACTTGAATTGCTGTTTCGTCCTCTTGTCCCGGATCCTGTAACTTTCTTCTTTTCCCAAAACACACCCCTTCTTTTTGGGATATCTGCACAACTACCCCTTATGTTTCCTTTTTATTTCCATTTTTAAGTTCAATTTGTGACTTTTTACATTTATAATTTGGCCCCACTCAACTGTGTATGATTACAGTGTGACCACAGTTGTCTTGAATCTTGATCCCATTTATCGGATTTTTGTCTTAATCCTAATTAAGCTTTTCTCCTTAATTAGATTGTTCTCCTAGCTAGCTGCAATTAACTTCCAAAAGGAGAATGAAAATTGAAGAGAATTAAAAATTAAATTAAGGAGCTTTATTGTCCATAATTGAAAATCGCCAAAGATGCTAATACCGTTAGCAAGTGTTAAATCCTAGATTATGAATTGGTGACAATGAGGCAAAGTAGGCACATAACGTCTAAACAATCAATTATATATTTATGGCCTAAATGAAAGGACATTAATTGAATGGTTTGATCATATATCTACCTAGTTTATGACTGATTCAGATCCCCATTCTCAAATTATCATGATTTTGGCCGTTTCTAAGCATTCAAATTAAACGCTAAAAAAATACCACCTATTAAAAATGTGGCATGTAACAGCTGCGATCGAATTGAGTATATTTTCATCAAGAATACCTCGATAATATGTCACATTTTTCAAGCGTTTTAATACTTAAAAATTGCCTAAATTACGTAATTTGAGAATCTACAATTATAAGGAATCATGATCTGTCGATGACTCTATATGGTATATAATGTAATAAATAACAAATTACAGCATTAGATAACATGTACGTACCATGCATTGAAATTATGGCACATTTCATATGGAGAACCTTTTTTTTTTAAGTAATATGTAAAACTTATTATGTTCTTCAGAATATTATTGTGAACACAATGTCATCATCAGAAAATGATTACTGAGTATAGATTCCACTGTGCCTATGCTAAAGACAGTAATATGTATGGGTGCATAATTTATTTTTTACCAACAAATTTCACTTTATGTTAATGTCACTTTAATAATGACGGTGTGTATATATAGTAGTGTGAAAGAAGTTATTATGTCTTCCTGAAAACAAGGGCAGCACAGTGTGAAAATAGTTACTGTGCACTCTTGAATATACCCGTGAATTTGAAGGAGGAAAATGCCCGGAGGCTCGTATTACTTTTTGATTGTGACGTGACAAAAAATAAAAGTAATTTTGAGAGTTTTGAGAGCGTGTTTATGTGGAGAGTTGGCAACGAGCCCTACACGGCTAAGGGCCTCTTCCATTTTTGTCCTGGCCTTCGTTTTACTCTTTTTTTTATTTGGATAAAGTTTTGTTTTAAAATTGAGTCGGAGGAAGCTGATCATATGTTTAAAATGAAATTGAATTAGAGAAAAACTTTTTATTTTTTTAATTGCATAAAAATATTATCTCATAAATACGTTAGATGGGTATGTTAAAGAATGTCTTCATTGATCACAAAATTTTATCCTTTGTTTTTGTGTGGACGAATGAATTTATGTGAATATCTAATATAGCACGTACCTACCGTTGATTTTCCACGTGAGTGACATAATGACAACATTGCGTGTGTGAGTTTTGGCGCGCGGCTGCTTTTGAAAAGTAGATTCTAAGCTAGGGTTGAGATCGACCAGTAGCGGTGGGTATTTCACCTATCACCTATTGCTTTGACCAAAACAATATAATATATTATATTAGTGGCGGTAATTTGTGTTTGCGCGTTGAGTTTGGAATATATCGAGATATAGGTGTATAAGACTATATAGGTCAACTTTAATCCAATTTATTTAATTAGAAAGTCAGATTCTTAAACTCTAATCGGCTAATTTTGTGTTGAATTCGTGTCGGATTTGCTGGCCAAGTTTAAGTCGTGTCAATACTCTTAAGAAATAAATAATATTTTTCAAAACCAGTGAGATGCGAAACATTAAGAAGAGAAAATAAACAATCACAAATACAGAGATTAATATGGTTCACCACTAAAGGGCTACGTCCACCGAGTTGCTGAAAGATTTCATTATTTGTTGAGAAACAATACAATGAGGCATTAATACAGATCATAAAAAAACAAAAGCGCCTATAAATACAACTCTCAACTGGGTCAAAAAAAAAAAAAATCCCAGGGAGCACTGCCCCTACACCCCATGAGTATCGGGCCAAACATCAGAAAAACTCATTTAAACCGTAGTGTTTCTACCGTTGAATCAGGTTGGACATAAACCAGACTCCACATAACCTAACAAATACACAAGTAGAAGACTATATATATAGGTCAACCATGACCCAATTCATTTAATTAAACGAGTTTAATTTCTCAACCCTAACTAACCAATTCCATGTTAAATTCGTGTCAAATTTATAAATTATATAAAAAAAAAAATTTAACAACCATATATTGTATGTTAATATGGTCGAAGAGCTCTTAATCACTCCTATGAAATAGACCCAATTTTTGGCGCTCAAATTTCGCATATTTTTATATTCATTCGAATCATACCCGCAGACACAAGGAAGGCAACACAGAGATTGGACGTTGTCGTTGGCCTTTCGCATCAAAGTTTTAAAAATCCTCTTGGGTAGAGCCCACCTTGAGATCGACATCGATTAACGAGTCAGCACGACACGTGTACGGTGTGATAACGGAGAGCCTCCGTCATCACGGTCACATGAATGACGACACACCCACCGCTGCCTCTGCAGCACTTCACTTCCTTCCTACATTCTCCTCCGGGAGAGATCAGATAAAAAAAACAAAAAAGAAAAAGAAAGGTTGATGCATGGCATGATGCATAATCATGGTGTCTACTACATGCGTACTCGACCACGTGGCACACGACAGTGTTACCAATTGAGTGTGTTTTTTTTTTTTTGTTTGGATTAGGCATAATTATCTGACATTATGAAAAGGTTAGCCAGCAGAGACATACGGCCGGAGACCTCCTCGGTAAACATAACTTGCAAGAAAATCAACGAAAAATGTATGTAAGTACTAAGTTTGATGATCATATTATATATGTCTTTTGTGGATGTCAGATTGCGCGCGGATTAATAGAATAAGAGTAGAGTTGACCGAGTGCTTAATTAATTGGAGTAGTCTTAATCTTAATAATTCTTAATTAATCCAGGAACAGCTAGGATGCTCTTCTTAATTGCCGGCTTGCCGCTTAGAAGTGACCAAAACAAATTAAGGCCGGAATTAAAGCACTGATCGACGGAGAGCAGTGGAGGGATTATTATTTTTTGTTTTTTTGTTTGTTATGTTGCTAAGTGGATTATGGATCCCTATTAAATGATAAACATGTAGAGGCAAGTCAAGTACCGTCTCCGGCTTCTTTTATTATAATCACAAACAGCTAAAGTCCTCCTCTCAGCTCTTAAAACTAAATATGCATGAATTCGGGAGCCATGGTGGTTGAGAACGGACACCTATTTTTATTGTTTGTTTACCTGTCCCAAAAAAAGGAAAAAGAAAAAAAAAGAAAAAAAAAAAGAAAAAAAAAAGAAAAAAAAAAAGAAAAAAGAAAAAGAGGTGTCATTTTCAAAGTATAGATTGTTTGACCATGTTTTTAGAATGTGTGTGTGTGTTTTTTTTTTTTTTTTTTTTTGCTTTTTGGTTGTAATATGACATTAAAGTAAAAGTAATTTTAAGTGTTTTGTGAATGTTTCATGTTTTGAGTTGTTTGTTAATGTTTTTGTTTTTTTACTAACATAAAAGTGTTATGAATAACTACACAAAAATGTATCAAATTATACGTCGTTTTGAGATAATGGTATTAAACTAGAAAACGTCTAAAACTAGGGTATATATCTACGTTTTCAAACGTCTCGTCTCACTTAAGGGTATTTCATTAGGATTTGCTGTTAAATCCTAACGGAGTACCCAAAATGTTAAGATTTAGGTGTTGGTCAGAATTTAACGGAATTTGCAAAAATATCCATGCCTGAATCTTCGAAAATTTTTATAATTTTTTTTTTTTAAAAAAAAAAGCATCGGGTATTTTGAAGATTTTGGCAGAATTTAACAGTAAATCCTAATGAAATACCTTTAAGTGAGACGTTTGCTAGTTTAGTACCATTATCTCAAAACGGCGTATAATTCGATACCCTTTTGTGAAGTTATTTAAAAAGTGTTAATAATGTATATATGTTTAAGTAGAGATTTGGGGTTTGAGAATTAAAAATGCACGTAAAAATCACGCCCAATTCTAATAGACTAAATTGAAAAGCTTTTTTTCCAATTTAGTCTAGAAGAAAAATTTGTCCAAATTCTAACTGTTTTCATCAACTCTCAACTAGTTTCAAAGAACCACTCCCTCGCAGCAAACTCCCACTCCCAAAAGCCTCCTCTAGAGGTAGAAATCCTTGTCCATCATCGTTGAAAGTTGAAACCATAAATGGAAGATCGATCATTTGAATTACAAGATCAATAGCCAGTTTGATCAAAAGTCAACATTCCCAACCAATCCACTCCAATATGTGAGAACGAGCTCGTATCAATCTGTTGCCAATAGCCTCAATCTAATTCAAATGGACCAAACAGAGCCCAAACGAACGAGAGAGAGAGAGAGAGAGAGAGAGAGAGAGAGAGAGAGAGAGAGAGAGAGAGAAGAGCAGTTAGGTAACCATCAATATGCATAATTGTATAAAAGAAAGGAGAGGTCACTTTCCAGTATGTTTACTTTTGCAAAAGAGAGGCAGGATTTGATGACCAGGATTTCCATACACAAAGTGAAACAGCTGGTGCAGGCATTGCTTTGCAAAAGCATGAAAAAAGAAGCTCTGTCAAAAGAAGCATGCATATACATATATTTCTTCACAGCATTATGACTTTTAATGGATGAAGCTCTCTGTTTGATTGGAAAAAAAAAAAACAATTTTGTGTTTATGGACGGCATCTAAAATTTTGACCTTGTAGTATTATGATCGTCAACCTGTTCTTCTAAGTACAGGAGGGGTTGTGGGTTTTCTTAAGAGTAACGTTAAAAATCGTATGGCATAATTCTTTGCATGCCACCAAAGCCTTTTTCGTGACTATTTTGCTGAACCATCAATATATCTTCCAAATGTATTTCAGAGGAGATTTCGTATGTGTCGTGATCTTTTTCTGTGGATTCATTCTTCCTTACAGAAAATAACCACCGCAATTAGAATACTCTTTTATGGAGTAACAACAATCTTACCGACGAATACTTACGGATCGGAGAAAGCATCACAATTAAGCATGGTTTTTGTTTCTTAATGCAAACAGCTATCCAAATGATGCACTCCAAATTGCTTGAACCGAATCATACTACACTTACCTTTTTAAAATTTGGAAAACAAAAAACTTCCATGTATCGATTCCTCTAATTGCATTTCTGGAAGGCAGTATAATAAAATTAGGTAGCAACATATTCAACATCTCTTTATCTGAATCACACTATAACTGCCATTGTGTGCTATGGCTGAGGCTCATAATATTGGCTAAGGCCACAGTGGCTCCAACAAGCCTTTAGCCATGATCAATTGTCGAGCCTAAGTAATACTAGAAGTCACTATTTTGTTATTTTTGTGTCATTGCAAAAATGATTTAGCTTTTAAAATTAATATTGAGCTTGTGATTGATCACTATTGAATTTTGATAAAGTGGTGTTTTTAAAAGCCAAGTTATTTTTGGAGGGACACAAAAATGACAAAAGAGTGACTTCTAGAATTACTTGTCGAGCCTACTAAATCCTTTTTAGCCTGTTGAAGCTACAACTCATTCTCATTCAAATTCAAATCCTACCAAGAATCTCGGAACTCATTTGATTTCAAACGTAGCTTCAGCACTTAGATAACAACTCATGATTGTGGACTCTATCCTCTGTAACAAATAAGATCTTTTGTAATAGAGTCCCAACAGAGCATATTTGTGGTTAAAAAATTGTATCTTGTATTTACTATATAACTTAGGGTTAAATACGTCTTAGGTACTTGTAGTTAGGCCCGAAAATAAATTGTTGTCTCGGTTTCACAAAGTGTCACAGGTGATACCTGTCATTAATGAAAAAATTCAGTTGATACTTTTGGCAGTCCTCCGTTCATTTTTTAAACTGCAATCCACGTCACATTCCTTAGAACGGTGATGATACATAGGGTTTCAGTGCCACCTGGGATGAGAAAAAAAATACCTTAATTTTTTTAAAAAAAAAAATTGAAGGAAAAAATATTAGGGTACCTGGCCACCTCTATTTTGGCCAAGGGGTGGCTCGAGCCACTCCTAATGGCCAGCCATGAGGTGGCTCGGCCACCCCTAGACCGGCCGGTCTAGCGAGGGGTGGCCATAGCTCATTGGGAGTGGTTGGACCACTCTTAAAAGACCCAAAAAAAAAATAGGAAAGGGGGAGTTTGGCCACCTTAGATTGGCCAGTTTGGGGTGGCCGAACCCACCCCATGGCTGTTGGGGGTGGCTCGGCTACACCCAAAAGGCCAAAAAATGAAAAAAATAAAATAAAATAAATTTGTAGAGTTGGCCTTTGGGGGTGGCTAAACCACCCCAAGGAAACATGCGATGGGGTGGCGTCGGTCACCTTTGGTACAAATTGAATAACGGAAAACAATCCTAGCATGTATGTGAATGAATTAAAGAGTTGGATTTTGCAAATTTAGATGTTTTCGGATGCAAAAGTTAGTAAATTTTTAAGCTTTGGGGTTTCTAATCCTTATTTTTGTTTCCTAGGATTTTTTTTTCTTCCAAGAAACCATTTTCGATCATAAACAAGATTGCGTCGACAATGACATTTTTTTTCTTCTTTTTCTTTTTTTATATTTTAATATAAAAAATTATTTTAAGGTGACTTGACGAAAATGCTGATGTGGCACTAACCAGATGCATGGAAATTGGATGAAAAAGAAACAGAGGGACCTATTTCAAATTCGCAAAAACTCATGCAGCAAAAATTGAAAATTAAAAACTGAGGGAGTGATTTCAAATTGTACATTGAGTTTATGATATATTTACCCAAAAAATGTTTCAAATTTGTTTTTACAAAACTCTATCATTTCAGTGAGGCAAACAAAAATTTAAAAAAGAAAAAAGAAAGAGGCAAATAGACTGACGTTTCGTTTAGTAAACAGACGTTTCTTATTTTTCTTTTTGACACCGCTTAACAAAGAGACGTCTCTTTTCTTTTTGAAGCAGATGTCTCTTTGTCAAGCAAAGATGGATCTGGCTTTCAACCACAACAGGAATTAGGGGTGTACAACCGACTACGGTTGCAGTTATTTCCTCATAATCATAACCGGGATACCCAGTTATTCCCATTAAAATAATCGCAACCGCAACCGGTCTACCAGTTGTAGTTATTACCAACCGTCGGTTATCTGGTTATTAATTGGGTAACTGGTTTTCATACATTGTTAATTTTTATTTTTGATTTTCTAATCCAATATCCAACCATGTATAGTGAAAAATTCATACAAGAAAGTTCACTGGATATGTAACCCATAAACTCACCCGAGAAGGTAAATCCTAATATATAAAGCAGAATCAAGCCCCACGTGATCAATAAGCTCAGGTTTTGGCATCCTCAATGCGGTAGGCATCCAATTCAAAAACCTTATGTATGTTCTAAAATTCAAGTTGACAAATCCACTTAATGACCCATAGCTTATTGAGCTACCTCTTATCCCCATGAGGTACCATTTTGGGAAGTAAACTCTATCATAAATCGGTTGAAGCCACATTATTGCAATAGCCACAAGAAATGCAAATGTAGACAAAGTATTAATAGCAACTGAGACAACAATATCTTGAAGGGTGGCCATTTGTTTCCTTGAAAATTATTGATTGGCTAGATTCAGAAAATAAGAGAAAGGAGGGAGTCCATTGAGAGTGAGCAAGCGACGTGAGAATGTGATGAGAAGAGAATTAGGTAAGAAACTTAGAATTAGGTTATATATTTTTAATTATTTACAATATTTTTTTAATATATATATAAACCAATTATCCGGTTATTAACTAGTTTCCTAAAACCCTATAACCAATAACCGCAACCGGGTTATCCGGTTAGCGGTTGTTGGCAGTTATTAGAGATTATCGGTTATTAGTTGTTAATAACAGCACCGTTTGTACACTCCTAGCGAAAAGAGCAGCTTGTCGAGACCGCCTCCATCGCCACGCTGTCACACAAGAAGCTCCTAGTGCCAGCAACGAGTGTGGTCCAAGGTGTAGTATGCTCAGTCCCAGAAGGAGAGCTTGGGCGTCGGCATTCTGTTGTGGCGGAATTTGCTGGTTCACTTCACATTGTTGTTTTTTTTATTTTTCTTTGAGGGTTTTTCAGTTTGGCTGCGGAGAAAATGCAGGAAAAGATGATGAAGAAAAAAGGCTTTGAGTTTAAATTTTGACAATGAAGGACTATATGCTTATATTTGTTCTATTGAGCTCTTTTTTGTTGTTTTGTTGTTTTGTTCTTTTGTTTTTGGAAAGGACATAAATTTTTGTAGGAAATTTCATACAACCTACATATAAGATTGACATGTGTCTCTTGACATGTAAGAATCACATGTTGTTTTAATATTATGTGTTTTTCACATGCTTTTTTAATAGCATTAATAAAAAAAATATGTGTTTCTCACATGTTTAAAGAACACATGTCACTCTTATATGTAGATTGTATGAAATTTTCTACAAATCGGTTTGTAAATTTTTTTTATCATTTTTAAAATATGCTTGTTGATCGCTAATTGTTATTTTAGTTTATTGAGTTTACTGTAATTTTACGGGCAAGTGAAGGAAGAGTAACACTCCTGCCAATTAATAAATGGTATTTCAATGAAGTGGTATAAGAGAAACAGAGAGATTTCTAGGATTCTAATTTGAAGGGCAATCTTGGTCCCTTCTAGTGTCATAAATTTGATTATGCATGCTCAAAGATGTTTCCTTCTACTTCTTCTGATTTAAGAGCATCTTTTTCTTTTTGTTTCTTGTGTTGCTTGTTAGGGTTAAACCTTTGTTGATTGGGATGTGTGCCATTTGTTGTTGCAATGAATGATCGAGATGTAATAAGTACTTAAAAGCTAAAGAATTTGATATGGGTTATCTTCTATCTTGTGTTATCTGGGCTAAGAATGAATTCTGCTTTTTCTGATGAAATTGAGTACTCAGTGCTAGTCTAAATATCATGACTTGTTCTTGTGATTGCTTTGTTTCATCAAGCACTTAATATCTTGTGCGTTTTTTTCCCCCCGGATTTTCATCTTTGAATAAGTTACTTGGTTTCCAAATTTGATTTTGGCAATTTGAGATAGAAAAAGTGAAAAATATAATTTATGCATCAACTAAATGTAGTTATGGTTTGTTTAATAAGTTTTATTAAATTTGGTACTCTTTTTACTTGATTTGGTATGTTTTGGGATATGCCTAGAAAGAATTATCGACTTGTTTGCTTGTTGGTGGAATTCTAGAAGGCCGATGAGTGATGTGATTTGAAAGATAGTGCCGATTTGCATTTTTTGGTGTGTTTTGAAGGAAATAAATCTTAGGTGTTTGTAACACATCTGTTAGGAATTTAGCCTTTTCTGTAGAATTATCTGTAAAGATTGAGAATGGAAATTGTATTGATTGAGAATGGAAACTGTATTGTATTGAAATGGCAAAAAAATCCACAAGAAACCAGTAAAGAACTACAAAAAATGGCCAATTTCGAGAATTGGGCCAACCTCCAACTACAAGAGTTAAAACTATTGATTACACAAAATGATACCAAGGTTCTAAATGAAAAGCCCAAAAATGCAAAGTTTAGATTTTATACAAGCTAAAGCCCAACTAAAAATACAGCTGTCCAACCCACTCGGTTGTCTAGCCCATGAATCATTGTTAGCCCATAAACCAACTGCTTCACGCGTCTTTCTTATCCGTTCGCCCAAATACATTGGACCAAGACAATTGCCAGCTGTTTAGCAATACTGATTCCTCGAGCCTCACCCTCTGTCTCCTCGAAAATCTCACGCCCGCCTTGCTTCCCTTTCCTCGAGCCTCATAGGTATGTGGCCTTTGGAAACCCATGCACGCCTTGCCTCTCCCAACATCTTCCTTTCCTCAATTGAATTCTTCTGCAACGTCTTTTTCCCAATGGATCCTTTTCAAAAACATCTCAAAACTTCCATTTTGCTAGATCTGTGACAGTATTTCAAGGATTTGGAGAGTTTTATGAGGATATTTTAGCTTCGTTTTTCAATACTCAGTATTTTTGGACGATAGCTTTTTTGTTCTTACTGTCGCTTAATTTTTTCGATTTCTTTGTTCGTTTTTCTCTTCCTATTTAGATGTTTCATTTTGTATACTTCCAGTGTACTTAAGGGCGCCTTACTCTTTCAATAGACTAATTTTAGTTATCAAAAACAATTTTAGCTCATTACTGTAGAGGTACATACTTTCAGGTATTTGGATGTTACTTGATAGATTTGAGGTTCCCTCCTCCCAAAAAATAGAAAAAAGAAAAACCAGGGGAACACAATAAGCAAAAAAGAATAGCAGCTTAGCAGTGTTTGGTTGTGATCCTTATGGGCAGAAAAGAAGGGCTTGTTTGGAGCTTATAGCAGCATGGGGGCATTGAACATTGCTGCAGATGTAGCAACTGTGAAAGATGCAGAGGATAATGGAGCAATTTTTAAGCAACAAAAAGGACATAATGTATATCCTTTGTAACCCTAGTTCAACAGCCTCCCCCTAATAGTTAAAAAACTGTTTAGGACTTGAAATGGTAAGAAGAAACCATACCAATTTCCACCAATTAAACTTCATGATTCTTTGCTCAAATAGCGTTCAATGTTTCAGCACATTTCTACCAAAGCAAGTTTCCCTTAAATTGGTCGGAAGGAAATTCCTTTAATTCAATTTATTAAATTGACATTTGTTCTTAAAACATACCGTTCTCACACATATTTTTAAAATTTTGTGAGATCATATACCCTGTTAATCATATTAAAAATATACGTGAAAATTACACACTCGAGAAGAGCATATAACAATTTAATAGGATAAATTAAAAATAAATTTTATAAAACCCAATTTAAATGAAACATAAATACATGACAATATCTGAAGTAAAGTACCAAACAAATACAGAGAATTTGTCAAATGCATCTCGGTATAATCAGGATTCACTTTGGTGGCTCCAAGAATCAAGAACTTTGATATTCTTTTATTTATTTATTTATTATTTATTATTTTTATAAGTAACTTTGATATTCTCTGAAAGACCGTTTCCCACTCCATTATTGGAATTTTATAAACTATTATTGTCCTTTACAAAGGACTTTGACCTTTAGGGTGTCTAATATTCACTAATATAACATGCCAAATTAGGGAATGTGGACACACAAAAATGCCCTAAGCATATATTAGCACACTTCATAATCCAAAGGTCAAACACACTTTGCAATTTGCATCAATATTTAATGACTTGTTTAGCTAGTCAAATTAAGCAACTAATTAAAAATTGTGTACATAATATTTCTTCAAAGAGATATTGTGTAAATTATGAAGAAAAATAAAAATGAATATCTAATTATTTAAAAATTGTAGGACAATTCCTGATAATGTTATACAAATCTTGATAACTATTTTTAATGAAATAATTCAAAATTCACGGTTTTAGTATACAATAATACAACTTAATCAAATATAATAAATAAAAAAATAATAATTTTAAACTATTAATTAATTAAACGTAATGATAAGATTTTAAGAGGTTTTTAGTTTAAACAAAATTCATTTAGAGTGATCTATTAAAAAAAAAAAAAAAATCATTTAGAGTGATGGAGAAGGACACAAAGGTCCATCCAAGAAATACAGGTAAATTCGTTAAAAATACAGGGCGAGGAACAAAGCTTTACTATGTTTTGCTCCTTCCTTAGATTTCTGAAACAGTCTGTGAGTCTGTCTGTCTTGTATGTTATAGGCAACCCCGGGCTTTCCTCTCTTTCACCCACAAAAAACCCTAATACCCATTTCATTTTCTGAGCCGAACCCTCGTGGAAAACTGCTCTTTCTCTTTCCCTTTGTAATAGCTGATAATGATGGTGATGATGATGAAATCATGGGACCCTGATGACTTTTCTCTTTGCTTTCAATGACTTTGCCTTTGAATCCCGCAAAAAATCTTTTTTTTTTCCACCGACTATTTGTTCACTATTCCGTTTAGAATTTTCCTTATAACGTTCAAGTCAATCTTTTCGTCTCTCTCTCTCTCTATAGTTTCTTGCGCTTTATGTTTGGGCCTTTTGGGGTTTCTGGGTATCGTATTCGTGCTTGTACTGGGTGGTCATTATAAGTGGTTCTGATTGTACTTGAAGTTTTATGTGCCTTTCTTTAATTTTTAAATTCTGGGTCGTCGGTCTTGGTCGTAAAATGGTGGGAATTTAGTCGCTTTCTTAGAGTTTACTTTTGTTTGTAGTTATAAAATTGTCTAAATAAAAAAGATGGTTGGCGATGAGGAAATCTGGGGTTCTTGAACTAGAAAGGGCTAGTTTATTGTTTTCATATTGGTGGGCTTTTTACAAATATTGATTTTTGGGTTGTCAGGTCAATATTGGAATAGGAATTGGGTTGTTGTGATTGGGTTTCAATTGGGTTGTTTTTCACTGTTTCCCCCTATTTTATTCATCTGGAAAACATTTGTTCTGAAAAATTTATTTTTGGTAGGAGGAGGGGTAGCAAATTTTGCAAATGTGAGCTTTCTCGTTTTGATGATGATGAGAATTTTAGAATTTATTTTGATTATGACTTCTTAAGATATCAAGTATATACAATTTTATCTAGGTTTGTCCTATTTCTTTATTTTCCTTCGGAATTTAAGGCTTCTTATTGGGTAGCTGAGGTTTCCTATTTGGTTTATTTACGATGGATTTGAGGTCTGAGGATGTTGGAGGTGTTAAGACAGAAAAGAAGATGGGCAATCAAGAAGAGAATTCAAAAGTAAAGGGTACAGGAAGTGTTAGTAGTAAAGGTATGATGTTCCGAGCAGATCAAATTGATTTGAAAAGCTTGGATATGCAGCTGGAGAAGCACCTGAGCCGGGTTTGGTCGAAAAACATCGATATCCAAAGGCCCAAAGAAGAGTGGGAGATTGATTTATCTAAATTGGATATCAGATATAATATAGCTGACGGGACCTATGGTTCTGTATACAGGGGTACTTACGACAGCCAAGATGTTGCAGGTAATACCTGTCTCTATTTTCCTTTCTCCTCATTTGTATTTTGTTTTTGCTTTGTTCCCCGAGAACATGTTGATAAGAATAGGATGTTTGGAACTTTTAGCTTGTTTGGATTCTTGTAAAGTTCCAAGGCTAAGGCCTTTTTATTTTATACCGCTTGACCAATCCGAGATATTGTATTTTTTGAAGCTTGAACATCTTGCTAGGATTGCTTATTGATATGTTGCGTTTTCCTGTCATCATGTTCTAGCTTTACAAGCATGACTGCTGGAAAAAAAATATGTGAATTTGCTGGACACGTCCTCTATGTAACCCTGGTATCAGATCCATATTACATTTCATCATTACTTCTACTCTGATAATTAGTGCTTTAAGTTGCACTTTTTGAGTCCATTTGATGTGTTGAATTGAGATTTCTTAGAGAAAATGAGAAGAAGATCTAAGCATTCGAATCATCTAATTTTTTTTCTTTTTAATATGAAAAAAAATTGCACCCCTCTTCCCTTTTTAATAAAATGAAATTACTTTAAAAAAAATGAAAAAAAAAAACTTGATGGCATGAATCAAACTTGTAGAGAAAAACTTGATTATATGATCTACCAAACCTAATTGGCGTTTCAGGCATAAAATGTTTGGCATAATTCATGGTATGTCTGCCAATTTATTTTGGATTCTCTTTCTCAATGGAGAGTGCTTTTGAGGATGGAAATGATTTTACCATCGAGGTTTTGAAATGCTAATTACTTACTTTCGGGTTCTGTGGTTGAGAGTGCTATGACTGCTTTAAGGTTACACTATTGCTCGTGTAAGTTTCATTGCAGAATTAATGAAAACCGAGTGGTTTTAATTCCAAGTCAGTTTATCCAGCTCACATACCCTTCACATATCAAAAATCATTTCCATAGGAACCAACATCATCCCACCAATGGTTTTTGCAAAGGAAATCCAACATCTGTTAAATTGTCTTGTAGCAAGTTTTCTTATAGCCTATTTTGGCACAGCTTGGTCTGCTTTCTATTGATTTTTGGAGTAATTTTTTATCATTTATAGAATCTTGTGAGAGATTGGATTTTTGTTTCTTTGTGTTAGATAATGCTTGTGTCAGTTGTGTGTGTCTGTCAAACATTGTCTGCGCGCATGCAAGCATGCACATACTTATTTCTTGTCTTTGATCACACATATTGGGGAGTAGAACGTTTGTGTTACATTCTGTTTCCATCGGAGAAACCATGTGTAGCGTCTACCAAAACAGGTTGGACAACCTTTTGGGGACTGAATTGTTTGTTTGTTATGCAGAGAAGAGAAGTAATCATTTTTGGCACTGCATTTTCGTTAAAATTTGCTGTCAGACAATTTATTGATTGCATTTTGCATCCAGATGCCAAAATAGTATCAATTGAGTTAGTTTTTTGTGTATGAAGTTATCCACTAAGCATGTCACAGCCATATAAATGAGTCCTTGCCATTATTTGTAGTTTTGAGCAAATCTACGTCTCCCAGGATTGTAAAATTCTTTACGTTCCTAACTCAGAAGCAAATATCATTGTTCTTGAAATATCAGGAATTAATTAGAAACTTTATGCGCCTTTTTTGTTTGTTCTTGGGGGAGAGTGGTCGCTTCTTGGAGGAAGAAGGCTCGTGACATTTATGAACGACTGAATTATATGTGATGACACTTATGTTTATGCCTTAAATTGCGTGTAATTCAAGAGACGGTTAATAGTATTAAAATGTTTGTCATAGCACTTGGCTTGAAGTTGATATTTACCAAAATAGATCCCACTGTTGCTAATTTTGGAGGCACACTAATAAAATTGATTTCTTGTTAAGTTTTTTCCATGTCTTCTTGTTAGCTAGACTAGTAGTTTTGTAACACTTGATTCATGTTCATATCAAATTCTCACAGAATTGTCACGTGTAATATTATAGTGAAGCTGTTGGACTGGGGAGAGGATGGTATGGCCACATCTGCTGAAACTGCCGCTCTGCGGGCATCATTTCGCCAAGAGGTTGCGGTTTGGCACAAGCTTGACCATCCTAACGTTACAAAAGTAAAACCCATATTCTTCAACATTTTATCATTTTATGTTTAATTTATTGACATCTCCATGATGATGATTGGATGACATTTGTTTCAAAAGTGGCTACTCCATAATACTTCACTATTTCCATTTTGTGTAACTTGTAAAACTTTACACTATAATCTCTGTAGCGTTTCCCTTACCTAATTCCTTCTAAGATATAATACAGTTGTATCATCTTAGTTTCTTGATTTGATATGGCTTAAATTTGAAATTAACTGTGTTTCTAAATCTTTTCAGTTGTAATTTTTTTCTTTTTGTAAATTTTGATTACAGTTTGTTGGAGCTTCAATGGGAACTTCAAATCTTAAGATACCTTCTAAAAACCCTTCAATTGATGGTCGCAATTCCCTTCCTTCTAGGGCATGTTGTGTAGTTGTGGAGTATCTCCCTTGCGGGACCCTAAAAAAGTTCTTGATAAGAAATAAGCGAAAGAAACTTGCCTTCAAGGTTGTGATCCAACTTGCTTTGGACCTCTCTAGAGGGTAAGCTCTAGAACTTTCTGACATTCTTATAGAAAAAATATCATGAATATTTTTTTTCCCTTGTTAGTAGGATTTGTAAATGAAATTGACAAAGTGATGAGTGCTAAACATCTTCCAATCATCTGCAGTCTTAGCTATCTACACTCACAGAGTATTGTACACCGTGATGTAAAGACAGAAAATATGTTACTTGATGCTCAACAAACTCTAAAAATTGCTGATTTTGGTGTTGCCCGTGTTGAAGCTCAGAATCCAAGGGACATGACTGGTGAAACGGGTACCCTTGGATACATGGCCCCAGAGGTATTTATGCCAAAACTTTATATGTGAACTTTAAATGTTTGTGTGTGGCAGAAATAGTCAACTATTCAACCTTGTATGTTACGACAAGTATCCACTCATGATTACTGAATAGAAATGTTCTTCTACTCTAATGCTTTCCATGAACCTAGAAGAAGAGAATATAAAAACTTATATAGAAGTTCGATTTTTTTAAACTTGATTTACATGGTGTTTTTGCAATTAAATCATTGGTAACGATATTCCCTGATTAAGGGGCAGAGTTGATTTGTTTGGTCACTCGGGTTGTATTCCTGTGTGGTGGGAAAAAAAAATATAAATCATGAACCAAAATTGAAAAGGAAAAAGAAAATAAAGCATTTGGATTTACGTTATTCAGCTCTCTCTCTCTCTCTCTCTCACACACACACACACACACACACACACACACACACACACACACACACGCACATATGGGGTCCTCTTGTAGATAATTGATGAGATAAGAAAATAAGGCATTTGGATTTACGTTATTGGGCTCTCTCTCTCTCTCTCTCACACACACACACACACACACACCCACACCCACACCCACACCCACACCCATGAACATATGGGGTCCTCTAGTAGGTAATTGATGAGATAACATGTCTTGGTTATGATTGTAGGATATAAAACTAACAAGTTCTTTACGTAGGTTCTTGATGGTAAACCTTATAATAGAAGATGTGACGTGTACAGCTTTGGCATATGCTTATGGGAAATTTATTGCTGTGATATGCCCTACCCAGATCTTAGCTTCGCTGATGTTTCATCTGCAGTTGTTCGACAGGTCAGTTTGTATGATGAACAAGTTATTTCTGTCAGCACAAGTTGTACGTAGTCTCTGCTGTCAGTTTTATATTATTTTTATTTGCAATATTGTTACTTAATAAGGCTCGAGAGCTGTTTTGTCATTGTGCTTAGTGGGTTTCAGATGACATTTGGGAATGATATCCTTCTTTTTGTTTTCAATAGCATTAGAACTGATAAGTAATGTGGACTAATGCAAGTTTTGAGTTTAACTACTGTCTACACATTATATGCCTAATGCAAGTTTTGGATTTGAAATTTTTTGAGGTATGCCCTTCAAAAAGCTCTTTTTGGTTTTAACATGTGAGCAAAGCTTATTACAGCTGTGAGCTCTGACCATTTGAAACATTGATTTTGTATTAGGAATAATTATTTGATCCCAGCGTTAGAACTTTTTTTTTTCTTAGCAATTACAAGGGAAGAAGGGGAAGGGGAGAAATCCTGTCATTAGAACTTACATACGAGTAAAGGAGTCTCTATCAGTCTGACTATGCTAACCAGACAAAGACAAGGATCATGTTCTGACCCATATTTATTGATTTTTTATTTTCAGATGTACTTTTAACCTTGCTATACATTGACTATAACCGTCTAACTTTTCACAGGATGCTAGCTACACGGAGTCTGCAATTATTTACTATTGTTTGTTTTGCAAATAACTAAAGCTAAAAAATTTCAAATGGAAATGAGTTTTGTTAATTAATTAATTAACTTATTTTTATCTTTTATAAACTTTTCTAGTGATTCCTCTTGTGTAATGTTGAACTACATTTATGCCATAAACATTTGTCATCAATCTTCAAGGGAGTTTCATACTGCATGCTTTTGTTGACAGAACTTGCGTCCGGAAATCCCCAGATGTTGTCCAAGTTCTTTAGCACATATCATGCGCAAGTGCTGGGATGCAAATCCGGATAAACGTCCTCAAATGGATGAGGTGGTGCGAATGTTAGAAGGAATTGATACAAGCAAAGGAGGAGGGATGATACCAGAAGACCAAGCTCCGAGCTGTTTCTGTTTTTCCCCTGCTCGTGGTCCCTGATCATTTTTGTTATACACTTGCGTGCTTTGTTGAATTAATTGTGCCTGGAAAAACGAAGAAATTGGTGGAGCTGTTCATTGGATTTTTAGGTCTGCAAAATTTGTTTTGGTCACTTAGGTTTTATGGAAATTTATATCAAATTGTATTCCAAAGTGATTTGTGTTTGTGCTATGGGTTTGGTATTGGTGATAGAGTCATGATATACCTAATGGTCTGGAGGGCAAGGTCATGTTGGAAGTAACAGAGAGCTTAGGCAATCCCTGCATGGGAAACTGGAAAGCAACATTGTACAGACACAAGGAATAAATATATTTTCATATTATGATATGTATGGCTTTTCTTGCAAGAAAAATATGGCTTTTCTTGGACATAACCCTGGCTAGGGCCCTGAATTACACCCAACCCAGCCCGAGTGAAGTTTGACTACTCCTTGGTGGTCCACAGAGAGAGAGAGAGAGGGCCTTCTTTTTGGGTCAACTGGACCAAACTTGCACGCAAGAAAGCAGTCCCTTGGCCTTATATTTAGCAAGGTGGGATTCGATCCTGTACCTTTTTTGAGAACTCAGAAGACTTATCATGGGATTCGGATTCCGAGCAATTTGTTTGGATTATTAGCAACTAGGACAGTAAGAGCGAGAGAGTTTATATGAAGTCTACTTGTCAGAGTAGGTAGGCGGGTTGTTCGAGATTTATTCATATAAGTGGGTTCTATAAAGACTCTCTCGTAGTTACTGCCGAAATTGCTAACAATTCAGATAACAAATTGTTGGATATATCTCTTATCCTGACATGTCTTTTGTTCTTGTTTAGAGACAGAAGTATGTTGTACATGTAACATGGTAGTGTGTGGTGTGACAGTCTTTTGGTCTTGAATTTTGAATCTAGAGTAAAAATATTGCCAAAACAGAAGTATAATCAGAGGGAAGTTTGGCAATAAACAGGGCTTGCCTGCCGTACTAGAAGATAAATGCTACTTTTTCATCTCTCATCCATCTCTCTCTCTCTCTCTCTCTCTCTCTCTCTATATATATATATATATATTATAAAAAAAACTACAATTAAATATTTAGGATCTACTCGTGGGTCGGTGAATTTGAAACAGCATTGATGAGAGATTGAGGAGTAGCAGGTCTCTATAGTCTATACCACCTCCCCTTGCTTAACATACAATTGGACCTTATTTTCTTTTATTAGATATAACTCTACTTTTTTTTCTTTTTTTTTGGAGTAAGATATAACTATACTTATGGTCTAAGTGACTAATAATGGTGGTTTTAGAAGGATTAGGTGGAGTGTAAGGCACTTTATCTCTTCTTTTCTTTTTGGTTTAAAGCTACAAGGCACTCCGACCTGTTCTTAATGCTATCCCCATATAATGGCAGCCAAACTAACCTTATCTTGATTTTGCAGAAGGCAATCAATCAAAATTCACAAAAATCCCTATTTGCCCAAATGGCGCCTATTAATTTGCCCTATCGAAATTTGGGGAAATAATTCAAAGTAGTGGTGTCCGTGTCACACTTTTGATCTTTATCTTCTGTCATTTTTCTTGTCGTTCACTTCACCTTTTATGTAAGCCAAGATAGAACGAGTGCTTAAACAAAAAGACAAGAAAATAAGAAAAGAAACTTGGTTGGGCAATAAAGAACTGGAAATGAATGTGGACGCTACAGTACTCTTAGGGTTCATCTGGAGCTTAATCCGACCGGATACATCATACATGCTCACATAGATGCTATATATGTGGCCATTAGCTAGGTGGTCGGACGATGATGTACAAAGTGGTGACTACCCATTCTGCCCTCTTTCTCTTGTTTGTTTGGAAATTGGACCCCACTATCCAAATTTCTTAAGCTTACGTGTCAAGTGGCAATAAGATGGACCAACTTTATCAACTTTTGGAGGTAGTGGATTATTATCAGATATTGGTGCCTTTAAAGGATTTGAAAAATCTAATTTTGGACAATTAAATATATGATTATGGTCGTCATATGTTTGTCATATTATCTTCTTCTTCTTTTTTTTTTTTTTTTTTTTTTTATATCTATATCCACTATCAACTATTGGTGCCTTGAGGATTTGAAAATCTAATTTAGACAATTAAATATATGATTATGGCCATATGTTTGTCATATTATCTTTTTATTATTATTATCTAGCTTGTAATAAAAAAAGTACGGCCTCTCCTTATAAGACCCATAAAATTATATTACGTGTATCAAGAACCATGTTACCATATCATATATGCACAAAATTTTTAAATAATTAGAAAAAAATAGAAAAACATAGGGAGGTGGAGCCAATTTTGTTGCCCATGTGGCACCTCCACATAGGGGTGGCAGATGGGAAATGTGAATAGAGCCAACTCTTGTTGCTACCCTTTATAAGATAGAAATCAATCTTTACATTTCGACCACCTCTAATAAAGAAGGTGGCCAAGAGCTACTCTTTAAAAGAGAAGAAGGTGAGGCGATTGCTCGTCTTTTTAAGCCTTTTGACCACCCTCCTAACATAATGACAATGATCACCGGCTGACTTCTGACTCTTTTTTTAAAAGAAAATTGCTCATGACCGTTATTGCTCTTTTAAAAAAGTGCAATTTGAGGACCGGGGCGCAAGGCAGAGCCACCCCTTCACTCTATTTTTTTTTTTTTTTTTTGTGCATATGAATTTAGTGACAGAGAGGATGAGTAAAATAAAAAAAAAAAAAATAGCTTAATTGGATAGGCACGTGGAGCATTATCATTCCACGCAAGACAGCAAGGTAGGGCACCCCTTAATTAATGCACTTCAAGATAGGAATTGGAAAGATAGACGGCAAGGATTACTTATTTTTTTTTTAGGAGTTTCCTATACGGCATGTGTAGGCTGAGCTAGGTAGTTGGTTTTTTCCCAAATAAGTTGAGTGTCAATTATTTATCCAAAAACCTCCATAATTTCTTCTCGTACCTCGTACCTTTCTTGCCTGCTCTATTCAGACGGAAAAATATTATTGCACAATAATATTACACAATTTGTGCACAATACAAGACACATGGATGAAATTCATGTGATGAGTCTTACTCACATGAGTCTCACCCTATATATCTTGTGTTGTACATAAGTTGTGTAATGTTGATATACAAGAATCATTCTCCTATCCAATTAGCTAGCTTGTTGCCCACCATTGACGTGGACCATGATAAACATAGTGATCACATCTAATCTCCTGTTAGTCAAATGTTGGAAATTGACAACTTAATTCTTTAGCCACAGCAAAAATACTTGCAATTTGAAATCCAAATTCCCTAAATTTCATGTTTTTTAAATATAAATATTAATTTGATAGACTGAATTAAAAGAATTTTCTCTTATTATAATTACATTATTAAGAATTAAAAAAAAAATTACTTTGTTTTAATTACATATGTGAAATGAAGATGCATATAATTAATGAGGATTATATTTTTTATTCTACAATTGTTCAATATAACGTGCGGACATTTTGAATTACCCATTATTATTATTTTTTAATTTAACAAAGATTAACCTAAAGATTATTAGTGAGAAGTATCACATCAATTCAATTTTTACTGAATAAATATTCCATAAAATTATAGTATTTAACATTTTTTTTTTCGGTAATGACGTCACATTTACAATATTGAGAAAGAAACATAAATATAAACGAGATAAGATAAAGAAAGAAAAATTCATATGCTTAGGAGTTGGGAATAATAGTAATCCCAGTTGGCGTGAGAATTAATCGTAGTGGTGGAGGGCATATTCGTAAGTTTGCATATCCGCTAGGCCTCTTTAAAAGGTTTCAAGAACCGTAGCAAGTGAGCAAGGAAGGACGGGTGGTGCACTGGTGCTTCAGTACTTTCAAACTCCGCATTAAACCGCCACGAAAACCATTGTCTTCTAGCTTTTTCTCTGATAGATTCTACGACATGGGTTTAGGAGCTGGTGCGGAGGAGAAGTCGTCGTCGTTTATGTCCGAGTTCATTCGGAAGTGCGGTGGCTACGTTGTCATTGACGGCGGCTTTGCCACGGAGCTCGAACGACACGGGGCTGACCTCAATGACCCTCTTTGGAGCGCCAAGTGCCTTATTGATTCTCCTCATCTTGTCAGAAGGGTACGTAAACACATACTCTCTCTCTCTCTCTCTCTTTTGCTGTTTGTTTCTTGGGAAATATGAAGAACAAATGGAAGGAAAGAAAGATATGATTCTAAAATAGCTTTCCTTTTCTGGGTACTAGAAACTAGTGTTTAGAGCTTTAGATTCTCATAGGGTTTTTTTTTTTTTTTTTGGTAATATTCCTACATCAACGGGAAGAATATAGAAGATTTTTCTTTCCTTTCTTTTGTTTTTGGTCGGAGTGATTTTCAGGAATCTGCATGTTGTAATATTTCTCCCATCATATCTGTATTTTCCAGCATATTTTTAGTAATTAATTATTGAAATGGAGATTATATTTTTAATTTTAAATTACGTTAATTTAAAATTCTTTATTGTATTACCCAGATTTAGTATCATAATACTTTTGATACTGAACAAGAACATATATTTAATATTCTAAATAAGTAAAAGTTTAAATGCGCTTAGAAAAAGAAAAAGAAAAAGTGATTTACAGAAATCTAGATCCATACACGTGAATACTACGAAGAAAAGATAGGCATTATCTCCGGTGGAAAACATAGAAATAAATTTTTTGACAGTGACGTGGCGAAAATTCTCGAGTCCACGTGGATCATGGTGGAAGAGTATTTTATCCAAATTAATTGGAAATCAATACTAACTTAATTGCCAATATTCTGCTGAATGATTTGACTGGCAATTAATAAGCTGTATGATTCTAGAGAAATATTATCAATTCTAAATAATTCTATAATAGTCTTCAATGGTCAAGTAAGTACTTCTTTTTAAAGTTGTTTTTGAGCAATGATTCACTACCATCTAAATATACAACTTTTCACTACCTTGTCTATGTGGCAAGGTGGTCCCCCACTTTAATTTATTTTTAAAAAATAAAAAAACTCAAAAAGTAGTGGGGGACCACCTTGCCACATATGCAAGGTGGTGAAAAGTTGTAGAGTAATGTTTCTTACACAACTCTCACACAACTTTTACACAACTCTAACTACTTTTTGTTATGATTAACCATTGGATTTGTTTTCCAACATGTGGGTCCTAGATATTCAATGGCTGATTTTAAAAGAAAGTTGTTAGAGTTGTGTAAAAGTTGTACAAAAATTGTGTAAGAAACATTACTCAAAGTTGTATATTTAGGTGGTAGTGAATCATTACTCTTAAAAAAATTTGTGATAAATTTATAATCTATGTAATATTTTTCCGACCAAAATTATCATAAGATTGGTTGATAGTTGAAAGTATCTCGAAAAATGGTAGGAATTTGGATTCTTACCCTTTTTATTTTTTATTTTTATGATTATAACAAGAAAGGCCAAAGTGCCAAAGTAATAAGGCATGCAAATGCATGCATGTCCTGATAAATTATTAGAACGTACGCACTGGATTGATTGTTAAATAAGCGTTAATATCAATATTATTAATTAATGGATTTATTGTTAATTGTCGTGGTTCATTCAACAGGTTCACCTAGATTACCTCAACTCCGGTGCAAATATTATACTAACAGCATCTTATCAGGTAGTTTTCGATACCCACTTTTTATCTTCTTCGATTTTCACCCGTAGATCCCTTTTGTGTATATATATATATATATATATATATATATATTATTTTATTCATCCAAAATAAATAAATAAATAAAAAAGTTACCGTGTTTTTCACTTGACACAGGCCACCATTCAGGGCTTCGAGGCTAAAGGCTTGTCCAGTGAAGAAGCTGAAGCTTTGCTTAGGAAAAGTGTAGAAATTGCATGCGAGGCCCGGGAAATTTACCATGAAAGGTGCACAAAAGATTCTTGGGATTTCATGGAAAATGGGACGAGTTCGAGTCGACGTCCAATTCTAGTTGCAGCTTCTGTGGGCAGCTATGGAGCTTATTTAGCTGATGGTTCTGAGTATAGGTTTGTGAACTTCGACTACTCCATGGATTAATTTCTTTGAGCCTGTTTGGGATTGGTTCGAGTCCTCCAATTCTCATTTTCAACCTTTTTTTGAAATGCAGTTTTGAGTTTTGTTTTTTTTTTTTAAAAAAAAAAAAAAAATTAGCAAAAATATGAATTATAATTTTTTTTCCAAATGAATCCGTTTTTACTCTGCACAAAAAAGCAGTTTTTAAACCCCAAACGGGCTCTATTTTCATTGGTTTTGATATTTGTCTCTATCTCTAACTCTTCACGGCTCAACAAAGCACATGATTCATGGTTGGTTGCTTATTATATTGAGCACGTAACTGATCATGCATCTATGCGTGTCATTTTCCATTTTTTAATGCTTGCCTCCTATGATTACGTGAGACATGTATAAAAAAAGAGAAAGGGTAGATATTTCAAAAACTGGTTTTCAAATGACGTGTCACAATCCTATGAAATTATGACACATTTTTCAAAATGATAAATCACATGAGATTGTGACACATCATTTGAAAACTAACTTTTGAGAAAAAAAATTTGAGATGTCTAGTATTCCCCATAAAAAAATGCATGCGAGATAATCACGTGCATTTTAGATAGATATTAGTTTAATAAACACGATTGCTGTAAATTTGTCTAACCTAGTTTGAACGAAAACTTTGACGTAGGGTTATGTAAATCTTAGTTTTGGGTGAGAGGGTTTGTCTTTAAAGCAAGTATAATGTCTAACATGAACACAAGCTTGTTGGCCGGCCTGTGTTGTGGTTCATTTTCTTTTTACTTTGACATTGATAGTTTAAGAATCTTGTTGTGATACATCAACATGTCTCTATATGATTTATTTTCTCTCCACAGCGGAAACTACGGTGACGCAATTACTTTGGAAACGTTGAAGGATTTTCACAGAAGAAGGGTGCAGATTCTGGCAAACTCAGGTGCTGACCTAATTGCGTTTGAAACAATCCCAAACAAGTTAGAAGCGAAGGTATGTATCACAGTATTTTGTCTTCTGAAATGTGTTAGTATGGCCTCTAGCTCTGGCCCAACATATTTGTTCACTTTCTTTTATTTATTGGCTATTGCAGGCATATGCTGAGCTCCTTGAGGAAGAAGGCATAGAAATTCCAGCATGGTTTTCTTTCAATTCTAAGGATGGAGTTAATGTGGTTAGTGGCGATCCTATTTCAGAGTGTGCCTCCATTGCAGATTCTTGCAAGCAGGTTGTTGCTGTTGGAATCAACTGTACCCCTCCTAGATTTATCCATGGACTAATTACATCTATTCAAAAGGTATGAGTTTTTGGGTTGATGCTCATTTATGAGAGTATTTCTAATACAAGTTCCAAAATCTCTGCTTATTTTCTCATGACCTTGGGAAGAAATTTTGGGTTAGGCCTCTTACAGAAGGATTTTTCGTTGTTGTGGCTTATAGACTTTATCACTTCATGTGCAGCTTGCCTGAGTTTTTGATTCTTGTTAACTTCCTAAACACATGAAGACATTAGTCTGAGTATTGATATTGAATATAGTTGGTTGAGTGCAGTACATCCTCACAATCAGTTCAGTACTGGATTAACAAGACATTTATCCTGCTTAATTAGGATTTTCAAATGATGTTTTTCTGGATTGTCTCTTCAAACGAGCAGTCGAATGAAGCGTTGGGATTATAATTTATACTGCTCCTGATTCATTTCACACTTACCCTGCTTTACATTTTGAAAATTTTGAAGTGATGTTTCTCTGGCTAACCAATTGGCAGGTAACAAGTAAACCAATTCTGGTATATCCCAACAGTGGTGAGACTTATGACGGTCGGGCCAAGCAATGGGTGGTGAGTTTCCTGCTTCACTCTAATGCTTATTCATAAGACCTTTTTAGGGTCATTAAGAACAATTGCATACTCACAATGTGAATGGTATGGTTTCATATCAATCCTTCTAAAAACCCACTTTTCACTGATTTACCACCATATATATGGTTCTCAATCTTCCCATTAAAACAAAAGGCAATGTACTTTAATCCAACTGTTGCATGGTTGGGACATTGATGGGTGTTTGAATTCCATAGACAGTAGGTTCTGATAGTGTTTGATATTTTGCCTCAAAGAGCTGAAGTTCAATATTCCCTTTTTGCAGAAATCAAGTGGGGATGTGGATGAAGATTTTGTCTCATACATTGGCAAGTGGAGGGAAGCTGGGGCTTCTCTGTTTGGTGGGTGCTGCAGGACTAGCCCCAAAACTATTAGAGGCATAGCCAGGGCGCTCCCTAGTAAAAACTAATGAAGTTACCCCAAGAAGGAAGCGCCTCAAGCACGTTCTCCTACTGTTAAAAAGCTGCCTTTTTCTCTGGTTCCCTTCCTCATGCAAAGAAGCAGATATAGCAATCTATTTGTAACCAGAAAATAAGAAAGGGAGCTGAATGTTCCACCCGTTGACCGGCAAAAGTAGTGCAAAGAATGGACAAAACGGAGCTAACATGTTAGACTTGCATGACCCAAAGACTGGCATGTAGTTAACAATAAGAAGCTAGAACTGGTTTTTTGACTTTTTGCTTCCTTGTCTCATAAGATCGAAGAAATAACAGCAGAATTGTGGGAATGGTTATTTGAGATTCACACTCACCTTCACTTCGTGAAAAAGGCTAGGGAGAAAAATGGTCCTATGTATCCTCAAATAACAATAGATTAATGTGATTTCGTTTGAAATTTGAGAGAGAGAGAGAGTTAAGTGAACTGCAACATAATCGTACCACAAGTTCAACCCAAAAAATACATGCATAATTGGTATACGTGGTTTTGCTCTAAAATAATAACTTAATTTTCAAAAGTGACAAATCTGCTACTTATAATTTACAAGTTTATCAATTTGATACTTATGTTCATCCCCCCTCTAAGACCCAACGGAGTTTTTTTCACGTGTATAAAAAACCGTGTACTACTAATAAAACGTTGAAATGTGTACAAAATGTTAGTTTAGCATGATATATATTGACAATATTTTATTGGTTTTACATGGTGTTGGGTGCCTTTTTTGAGTTTGAGGCTTGAGCCCAAGTTGTTGGTGGGTCAAAAGACAAGCCTAGCACTCACGGTAATCCGACAGATCAACGGCTAGCGAGGCAACAAAAGCTTGCAACCAGATTAACGTGGGGCTTAAATTCTCGCGGTGAGACGCAAGGGAATCCACACGGGTGAGAAATAAATAAAATGGGATTCAAAGTTAATCTGTACAGTATCTTAAGGATGTGTTTAGCAGGATAACCGTGCACTAGTGTCACATTATGAATTCATAGTGGAGAAAATGACAGCGCGCCAGAACTTTAAACCAGTTGACACAATTTTAGTGAAAAAATAATTCTAATTTCGTAATTCTTTGATTAGAGGTTACTCTGCTGCTGGACTTGGTGGTGATGCTATCTTGCTTTATATATTGAGATGGTGGTTGCGGGCATTGTGCCTGATAAATTCACGTGTCCGTTTTTTGCTGAGCGCATGCACGAAGGCTGTAGGGTTTTGTGAGGGAATTCAAGCTCATGGAGTAGTTGTTAAGATGGGTTTTGTCACACGGCGTTCTGGGAAGGGGGAGAGAAAGGTAAAGGTGCGATCTTTTGGGCATGGTAGAGAGAAGAGAAGGAGAAGTGGAGTTCAAGGCTAGTTACGTGGCAGCGTGATGGTGTCCAGCTGGCTTCTAGAAGGATAGCAGACGGGGCGTTTTGGGTCTGGCCTAGGGTTATGCGTTTTAGCCTTATTGCTGCCGTTTTGTGTCTTGATTCTCTTGTTACCGTTTTACTACTTAAGGGTTGCGTTTTGTAAGGGCTATATATAAAGCCCAAGGGTAGTCTCTTAGGGTTATCCTGAAAACTTGAAGAATTAAGTACTGCAGGGTGGCTACCTCGAATCAGCCTAATCTGTCATCAGAATTATCAATATAATCTCCATCAATTTCCTCTTAATTTCATCCTAAAAATTACACTTTAAACCCTTGAACAGTAACTGAACTGTTTCAATTGGTATCAGAGCCCTCGATCCTTGACTTATGAAAACCAGATCTGCTGCTATGGCTGATGAATCCCAGCATTTGAAGAACTTGCAAGGGCAACTCACCCAATTGCAGGCTGAGATGGTTACTAGTGGGGAGATCGCGCGGTCTGAATTGCAGAATCAACGGGCGGCTGTGGAGAATCTAACCCAACTGGTCCGGAAGCTGTTGGAAGAGCGACCACGTTCACCCCGGGCAGGAACGGAGTCCGGTCCGCATTTCCGCAATTTAGAGCAAGGAATGAGCAGTGGAGGTTCCCACCAAGAGGGGACTAGTACCGACGATGGAATCAAACCGAAGTCCTTTCGGTTGGAGTTTCCGCGCTTTGATGGTGAAGATCCGGAGACTTGGTGCTGCCGTGCAGAGCAGTTCTTCGACTTCTATGGCACTCCCGACAACCAGCGACTCTCGATCTCTGCTTTCCACATGGACGGTAAGGCCCTTGTCTGGTTCCAAGAACTTAAGGCTAGCAACTCTATTACCACCTGGAACGCCCTTGTGCACACTATGCAGACCCGATTTGGTCGGGGTCCCTATGATGACCCCATGGAAAATCTTTCCAACCTGAAACAGGATGGGTCATTGGAGGATTATAAGAACCAGTTTGATATACTGGCTCTTAAGGTCCACAACCTCCCAGAAGCTCACAAGCTGAGTTGTTTCATCGGTGGGTTGAAGGCGGATATCCGCTTACCCCTACGGATGTTTCATCCAAAGAATTTGGTGGAAGCCTATTCGCTTGCCCGAATTCAGGAGGAGTGCGTGCTCAACTCTGCTAAGAGTGCACGCCCTGTTTGGAAATCCTTGCAGTTCACCCACTCTTCGCGGAGCATGAGTTCTGAATTACCGGTTGGCCCGATCAGGGGAGCTCCTTGGTCGCACTCCCGAGGCACCCCGAACACTCAGCCTCAGGGCCGCGTTGGTCTTTGGCCTCCGCGGGGCAACCAGCCGAGTCAGGCTCTCATCCCTGTCCAGAAGATCACCCAGGCCCAGATGGAGGACTGCCGCAAGCGGGGACTCTGTTACTATTGTGATGCAAAATGGACCCGAGGACATGTGTGCTCCACTCCTAAGTTATTCCTACTGGAAGCAGTGGAGAAGGAAGATGAGCCCCCGGGGAAAACACCCGAGCCTGCAGAAGAAGATCCGGGTGATTTTTTCTTGGAAGAGTTTCCGGAGATCTCGCTAAACGCCATTACTGGAACGCCTAGCCCTAAAACCATGCGAATCATTGGCATCATCAGGTACGGCAAGGCCATCATCCTGATTGATTCAGGTAGCACCCACAACTTTGTGGATACGAAGTTGGCTGCAACTCTGGGCCTCCATCCGTGGAAGCATGACGGTATCACAGTTCAGGTCGCTAACGGGCAAGAAATCTCCAGTCCAGGTCGCTGCAGGGCTGTCGAAGTTAAGCTTCAGGGCCTGGTCTTCCAGACTGATTTTTTCTTCATTCCCCTGGCCGGATGTGATGCTGTTCTTGGCATCCAGTGGCTGCGGACCCTAGGGCCCATTCTTTGGGACTTCACAGCTCTCACGATGGCCTTCACGTTTGGAGGAGAACGTTGTCTGCTTCAGGGCTTACAACAGGGCCCTAGCCTGAGTCTGGAAGATAGTGAATCCTTCAAGCTCTCCAAACATGAGAAGAAAGGAGTTCTCTTACAGTTGGTGGGTCCAGCCCCACAAGCTCCCCATCAGTCCCTCACTTCGGAACCCTCCATCCTGCCAGCCCCCATTTCTTCGATCCTCACGGATTTTGCGGATGTCTTCCAAGATCCGCAGGGCCTTCCCCCTCACCGTGCCCACGACCATTCGATTCCCTTGCAAGAGGGCGCGCAGCCGGTCTCCGTCCGACCTTACCGGTACCCGTACTATCAAAAAGAAGAGATTGAGAAGATAGTAAAGGAACTCTTGGACTCGGGTGTTATTCGCCCCAGCCACAGCCCCTTCTCCTCCCCGGTCTTGCTCGTGCGAAAGGCGGATGGCACATGGCGGATGTGAATGGACTACCGGGCCCTAAATCAGGTTACTATCAAGGACAAGTTTCCTATCCCTGTGGTGGATGAGCTATTGGATGAACTATGCGGTGCTAAGGTATTCTCTAAGCTGGACTTAAGGTCTAGATACCACCAAATCAGGGTGGCTGAGGCTGATATCCCTAAGACAGCCTTTAGGACTCATGCCGGCCACTATGAGTTCTTGGTAATGCCCTTCGGGCTAACCAACGCTCCATCTACATTCCAAAGCCTAATGAACCATATCTTCCTACCCTATCTAAGGAGGTTCATCTTGGTCTTCTTTGATGACATCCTGATTTATAGTAAGGACTTGGACTCTCATCTCACTCATCTCACCCAAACACTAGACCTCCTACGGCAAAACCAACTCTTTGCTAAAATGTCCAAGTGCCGGTTTGGGTGTTCGAAAATTGAGTACTTGGGACACATAGTTTCTGCCATGGGGGTTTGTGCAGACCCGGGTAAGATAAGAGCTATGGTGGACTGGCCATTTCCTAGAACCCTTAAGGCTTTACGGGGCTTCTTGGGTTTGACAGGGTATTATAGGAAGTTCATTAAGGGTTATGGCTCCATTGCAACACCCCTCACGGATATGCTCAGAAAGAACTCCTTCTCCTGGTCTGAACCGGCTGAGGCAGCCTTCCGAGCCCTCAAGGAGGCTGTTACACACGCCCCGGTATTGGCCCTGCCCGACTTCACTCAGCCCTTCCTTATCGAGTGTGATGCCAGTGGCAGAGGAATTGGGGCTGTACTGATGCAGGGCAGCCGCCCCATCGCTTTCTTCAGCAAGGCCCTCAAGGGTAAAGCTTTACACATGTCTACCTACGAAAAGGAACTATTTGCCTTGGTCTCGGCAATTCAGAAGTGGAGGCCCTATTTATTGGGCCAGTCCTTCGTGGTTAAAACGGACCAACAGAGCCTTAAGTTCCTGCTCGAACAAAAGGTGGGGACCCCGTTCCAGCAGAAATGGATTTCAAAACTCCTCGGGTATGATTTTGTGGTAGAATACAAAAAGGGGTTGGAAAATAGGGTGGCGGATGCCCTGTCCAGAAAAGAGGGATGGGAGGAGGAGGATCCATCCTTATCCATGCTGACTATTCCCGTGGCCAACTGGGTTGAGGAACTAAAACAGCAATATGCCGTTGATCCAGAGTTGCAGCAGTTGATGGCTAAATGGCAAAGAAATAATCTGGACACCCGGAAGTACTCACTTCGTGATGGACTTCTGTTCTACAAGCAAAACATCTTACTGGGCCAATCCCCCCTGCTCAAGGCTCAAGTGCTCCAATATATACACAGTGACCCCATGGCTGGACATTCGGGGTATGACAAAACTCTACAGAGGGCAAAAAGGGATTTCTACTGGAAGGGAATGAAGAAGGAGATCAAACAGTTCATCCGGGCTTGTGATGTGTGTCAGCAAAACAAGCATGAGAATTCTTACCCCGCAGGGCTGCTCCAACCTCTACCTATCCCTACTAGGGTGTGGACTGACATCTCAATGGACTTTGTGGAGGGCTTACCCCCGTCCCAAGGCCATTCAGTCATCCTTGTGGTGGTCGACCGACTTTCAAAGTACAGCCATTTCACCTCACTTTCTCACCCCTACACAGCCACTAAGGTCGCACAGCTTTTCATCCACACCGTTTTCAAACTCCATGGCATGCCTCAATCCATTGTCTCCGACAGGGACCCTACGTTTACTAGCTTGTTTTGGAGGGAGCTGTTCCGGCTCCAGGGCACATCCCTTAAACTGAGCACTAGTTACCACCCGCAGACTGACGGTCAAACGGAAGTGGTGAACAAATGCCTCGAAAACTATTTGCGTTGTTTTGCTCAGGACAGCCCTAAACATTGGACCTACTGGCTGCCTTGGGCGGAGTACTGGTACAATACCTCCTGGCATTCTACCATCAAGATGACCCCTTTTGAGGCCGTTTATGGTGTCCCCCCCCCAAGACTCCTAAGCTATGTTCCGGGGACCACCCGTGTGGAGGCAATAGATGAGGTGCTGCGCAACCGCGAGCAAATCCTCAATCTCCTCCGCCAGAATATCAAACATGCACAACAAAGGATGAAAAAATATGCGGATCTAAAACGTACAGAACGGGAACTGGAGATCGGGCAACAGGTTTACCTGCGTCTGCAGCCGTACCGCCAAACGTCCATCTCTCACCGCCGAGCTCTCAAACTGGCACCACGGTTCTACGGGCCGTTCCGTATCACCCGCCGTGTAGGAAAGGTGGCGTACGAACTTGACCTCCCACCGGAGGCCCGGATCCACCCCGTCTTCCATGTCTCCCAGTTGAAACCGAGACTCGGATCGGCCTCCGTAGCCTTGCCAAAGCTACCCCCAGTCGACGCCAACGGGGTCCTTCGACCGGAGCCCGCAGAAGTGCTAGATCGCCGCTCACGGCCGAAGGATAATCGGCCTCTAATAGAACTCTTGATCCGCTGGGATGGACAGACGGCCGACGACGCCACATGGGAAGAATTTCACAGTCTCAAAACCGCCTACCCACACCTTGTGGGCAAGGTGTTTTGATCGGAGGGGTATTGTCACACGGCGTTCTGGGAAGGGGGAGAGAAAGGTAAAGGTGCTTTTGGGCATGGTAGAGAGAAGAGAAGGAGAAGTGGAGTTCAAGGCCAGTTACGTGGCAGCGTGATGGTGTCCAGCTGGCTTCTAGAAGGATAGCAGACGGGGCGTTTTGGGTCTGGCCTAGGGTTATGCGTTTTAGCCTTATTGCTGCCGTTTTGTGTCTTGATTCTCTTGTTACCGTTTTACTACTTAAGGGTTGCGTTTTGTAAGGGCTATATATAAAGCCCAAGGGTAGTCTCTTAGGGTTATCCTGAAAACTTGAAGAATTAAGTACTGGAGGGTGGCTACCTCGAATCAGCCTAATCTGTCATCAGAATTATCAATATAATCTCCATCAATTTCCTCTTAATTTCATCCTAAAAATTACACTTAAAACCCTTGAACAGTAACTGAACTGTTTCAGGTTTAGAGGGAGATGTGTTTATCGGGAATTCTTTGGTTTATTTTTATGCAGGGTGTGGGAAGATAGATTATGCGTGGAAGATGTTTGATGGAATGCTTCAAAGAAATGTTGTGTCGTGGACTAGTTTGATTTGTGGTTATGCTAGGAGGGGTTGTCCGGAGGAAGCGGTCTGTTTGTTTTTTGAAATGGTGGAGATGGGTGTTAGGCCCAATTCGGTTACGATGGTCTGTGTGATATCGGCTTGTGCAAAGTTGAAGAATCTTGAATTGGGTGAGAAGGTAAGTGCTTACATGGGTGAGGTAGGAGTGAAGCTTAACACTCTTATGGCGAATGCACTTGTTGATATGTACATGAAATGTGGAGCTATTAAGAGGCTATTTAATGAATGTGTAGATAGAAATCTGGTTTTGAGCAATACTATGATGTGAAATTATGTGCGCCTGGGGCTGGTGAGAGAAGCTCTTTTTGTCTTTGGTGAGATTGTGCAACAGGGACCACGACCTGGTAGAGTTACAATGTTATCTGTGTTCTCAGCATGTGCACATTTAGGTGATATTCTCTTTGGAAAGCAGTGCCATGGTTATATTTTGAGAAATGGGTTAGAAGGTTGGGATAACATATGTAATGCGATGATAGACATGTATAGTGTGGCAAACAAGAAATGGCTCACAGAGTCTTTGACTGTATGTCAAAGAAGACTGTCGTGTCGTGGAACTCATTGATTGCAGGTTTAATTAGAAATGGTAATGTGGAGTCAGCTTGGGAAATTTTCTAGGAAATGCCATACAGTGATCTCGTCTCCTGGAACATCATGGTCACTGCTTTGGTCCGAGAGAGCATGTTTGTGAAAGCAATTGAACTTTTCCAGTAATGCAGAATGAAGGGATTAAAGCAGATAGGGTAACAATTGAACTTTTCCGAGAACATGTTTGTGGAAGCAATTGAACTTTTCCGAGTGATGCCGAGCTGGGTTGTTGGAAGAAGCTCTTGATCTCATAAAGAGCATGCCAATGGAACCTAATGATGTGATTTGGGGGTCTCTTTTAGCTGCTTGCCGGAAGCATAAAAATGTTGAAGTGGTAGCATATGCAGCTGAAAGGATAACTGAATTGGCTCCTAAGAGGACTGGGATTCATGTGCTTCTCTCAAACATATATGCATCTGCTGGGAAGTGGACTGAAGTTGCAAAAGTGAGGCTACAGTTGAAGGAGAAAGGTGTCCATTAAAGTGCCTGGATTAAGCTCGACAGAGATTAATGGAATAATCCATGAGTTTACCTCTGGTGATGAATCACACTCAGAAAACACCCAGATTGCATTGATGCAACAAGAAATAAACTACAGACTCAGAGATGCAGGCCATGTTCCTGATTTAACCAATGTTATGCTTGATGTTGATGATCAGGACTCAGGAGAAAGAATACTTGCTCAGCCGACATAGTGAGAAATTAGCCATAGCTTTTGGACGAACCAGTAGGGGTCAAGGTATGCCAATTCGTGTTGTTAAGAATATATGAAAGGGAAATTTTTTTTCGAGATAATTAACAGGTTCCACTTTTTCCGGCAAGGGTCTTGTTCTTGTTGTGATTATTGGTAGAGAGAAGAAAAAAAGGAAAAACTTTCATTTGTGATTTACACCTCCTATACAACTTTTTAGCTAATTGTAAATTTCAGCATAATAAATATTTTCATTTTTAATACCAATTATTTACTCAAAAAATGAACACTCTAATTCTTAGGCTTCAATCTAAGAGAACATTATTTGGTATAAAATAAACAAACGGAGAATAGATGCAACATCAGACATCGATACAAGAGAATAAGTTTTCTTTCATACTAAATTTATGAGAAACAGGCCTCGAGTCTTTGACCAAACAAACCAAAGGGATCTACTACATTGACATTTTTACACAATCAGCACCAGGCCAGTGAAAACTTAAGGGCCAAGCCTTTTATGGTTCATAACTGTGGAAAAATGGAGTCGACAAAAGCATGGTGCATTGGGTCAAAAAGCCAAAGCTTGGCTAGATGAAGATGAGATGAGGTGGTGCGATGGACTTCTTCAGCGAGCCAGATGGTGGCTTCAGCTTTACAAGGGTGAATTATGGTATCCAAAGGCCTTTGTTCATCCTCACTGCCAATTCTCATTTGGTCCCACTGTTTTAGGAGATTATTGGTGAGGTAGTGCAGGGGCTGACCATATAACTGCTTAATGGATTTGCCCAATCCCATCCATGTGGTAAATGGAATGACAGAGCCACGGTGTATAGGGATTGGGATCTGCTTCATGTATTCCTGATACATTTCTGCCCTTCTGATTAATGCATCTGCTTCACAAAGAGCATGTTTATGAAAATAAAGGCATTTGTTGCAAATGAGATCAACAGAAAGGATCCATGAAGGAAGCCCAAGGTACTACCACAAGAGAGAAACTGTATCTCAAAAAATGTAATCAACAGTAACTTATGAGCCAGAGAAATTTTCTAAGAGGTTCTACATGCTGAGACCTAGCATGATTGTCAGCAAAAGCAAGCAGAAATAAAAACCATAATGACTAGCTAGTTTTTTTCATCTTGGACAACATGCAAGAATCGGTTATGAAAATATTTCCCTTTCACTTCATGCAACTTGCGCATACGACATGATGAACGAGACAAGGAGATAGCCTTTATACAAGGAAATCAGCTCCTGAACATGATGATGACAGCAATGTTGACAATCTACATCTTTGTCCCAAATCTAGTAGTCACTAACACCATATATCATAGAACTGAGAGTTAGATTCTTTGTAGATTTTCATACTACGAATGTTTAAAAAGAAAGCAATTTACTTTTTAAGTCACTCTGGTGCTATCGAAAACAAGCAAAACTAGTGGCTAATTTATCTTTAATCAATTGAGGCTGTCATGCTGAAACTGCTTCAATGTAAAACCCATGTAATGGAACAAATTGCATTGTAACACCATGATGTGGGCTATGGAGATACTATTATATTCATACTCTGTCTATGTTGTATCTCTTAAGCACATGCAAAACATAAGTTAAAATCTTTGCTTATTCAATACAAGTTGATAGAAGGTGATTATAATTACTTAATTAGTGCCATTTAAACTTAAATAAACAAGTACAATACTTATCAAAAAAAAAAAAAAACAAGTACTATCCTGAAAACAGAGTAGAGGCATACCAGTTTCAACTGGATAGGTATTTCCAGAAAGTTTCCAATAAAAAGAATCCAGACTAAGGTGCTTTCCCACACTATAAATTAATAAAATGTGTACCAACCAATAGTAAAACTAGGCTACAAATCCCAATGGCAAATACCTTCAGATCTTATTTTTGTGGCAGGTTGATCTAATGATATATTATTCATTGGCTGCTTGCCATCGCACCCATCATTGATTGGCTGCTTGTCGTCACATCCATTGTTGGCTGGATGATTGCTGTCAAACCCATCATTGACTTCTATCTCTGAGTCCGAGGAAGAAGAATCATCTGATGATATAACATCAATCTGCTCGTTCCATGGCACTGACCTCTTCATGGTGTAGAAAATGTATCCTGAAGAAGACAAATCACCGTTTTTGCATACACATCAAAGAAAATCAAAAAGAGCTTAAATATTTGTAGAGCAAAAACGCTCAAGGTTCCTAGAAGGATCAAAGCAACTTCATTTATTGCAACAGAAGTATGCTCAGGTGCAGACACACACACACACACACACACACACAGAAATGTGTAATGAAGTAGAAAGATACACTACTGCACATATTAATCCATAAAGTTTGATACTTCTTGAAAATTCTAGATTGACCCCAATCTTGAATTAAACAAAAATAGCTCAAATTTAACACCGAATGCAGATTATCAATATTATCAGTTTTCAATCCAAACACCAGTCATATATATCAAAATCCAAGCAGGTATAAAATCAATAACACAGATTTTGGTAATGAACAGAAATCTTCTAAAGAATTATTTAAAAGCAAAACTACTTTAGGGACCAACCAACCCTAAAGGAATTCCACTAGAAGATTGAAGTGTCACAACTAGTCTACTTACAAAACCTTTGTAACTTAGATTTGAACTATACTCTTGGCCTAGGAAAAAAATCAATGCTAAGAGTTATCCTAGCCTTTCTGCCGTCTACTGCAAACTATGAAACTGGATCACTCCCTCTAAAACCATTCTAGGCTCTCCTATTTCCATATCTTCAAAGCAGGCCAGTCTTCCAAATCTGATCAAACAAAAAGGCCTTTCTTTTCTTACCCTTTTCTCTGGTGGATAGAAACTCCAATGACCCATTTGCCTTGCAAGTTTGCATAATTGCATATCAATCTAAAACAATTTATCATGCACAAACAATACCCATTTGATCAATGAGAAAACAAAGGAACCCCAGACCCACTCCCGCCAGTATAAAATTGTACGCTTCTCCAAATGCCAAAAAGCTAGGCCTCCTTGATTTTCCATCCTTGGGTCTTTATCAAAATTTCAAAAATAGATAAAAAAATCAAAACTTTAGGTAATAAATTCTGAAAACCATGCACTTCCTTGAAGGCCCATTTATTCACAATAACAAAGGGAAAGTAAATCACCAAAGAACACCCCCCCTATTGATTAGAAAAAAAAAATCATCAAAGGAAAGCACAGAGACAGACAGGGACTTACCTTTGAACAGCAAATAGAATAAGTAATTTTTTAGTTTTTATCAAATTGGGTCAATTTGTCGATGCAGAGAGAGAGAGAGAGAGAGAGAGAGAGATGTAGTTTGGTGGTGCCAGTGATTGTTATGGTACAGTTAGATCCAACAGGTCATAGTCAGAGCACTCCCAATGGCTTATGCAAATTTTTATGCAAAGTGGCTAACCAAAACCCACTTTATCCAGTTTAGCTTATGGGTTTTAAAAGGCATCATACGTCCGATTATCTATTCTTAACTCTATATTATCTAATATGCTTTCTTTATTCTTTTTTTAGTACTTTTTTAAGTATTGTATTTTTTGACTGTCCTCTCTTTTTTTCTTTTTTCTTTTTTTTCAAATAGTCATATTTATCAACGGTCGTTTTGTTATATCTGTTATTACTCAACAAAAATATGCTGGATAATCAATCTGTGTGTCTAAAACCATAAACTAAATAAAAAAGTAAACTAAAAAAGATGAATTCAATCTCTGCAAATAAATAACTTATTTGAGCCAAATGAGTTGTAGATGAAGTTTCAAATGCTTCATAAGTGGGAAGAAAACTTGTGCCTGCAGAGTTGTATATTTCCCTTGAGAAGAAAAAACATATGTTGTATAGACAAACATTAATGATGTGCAATTTACATATCTAGATGTCAAAACCAACAATCAACATCTGTAAACAGAAAAGATTCTCAAGCATTGAATAATACAACCCTGAAGAAAAATCTAACAGAACATGTCAAGTGTATATGAAAGGCCACAAGGAGGATATATCAATCCTGACAGTTTGAAAGAAAAACAATATCCATATAGAGAGGAGAAAAGAGAAAACCACAAAAGAACAAGAATCCATAAAATTAGACTTTACATGCAACGAAGGTCAGAATCCAAGTAAGCAAACTTCTGTGATCCACAAAAACTTGATGGAAACAAAGAAACCCCCCATCTGGAAAATGATAAGCCAAATAAAACAATCTCAAATGCTTAAAATCCATATATTAATAGGCTCTTCTTATAACAATGAAATCAGCACGAAGCTTAAAAAAAAATCTCTAATCTGCAATGACGGAAGCATGGCATGCCCGATTCCATGCCAAAATCAGGCCGAGGCTTTCACGTAAAGTAAATTGAAAACTTGTCTTTAAAAAATCTACAACTCATCCAAATATACCAGTTTCAACAGTCAACACCATTTCAACAGGACAAGGCTTTGATGCACAGACTTAGTGCATTTATCATCACTCAATGCTTTAAACCAGAAGCAAATGACAGCAACAAAGAAATGAAAACCGACAAAAGCCAACAATATATAGCAAATAATGATCAACAAGCTGCAGACTCAAATCAAAACACAATACACAATACACAATTCTGGATGAAACCAAAACACAGAGCTATTGGCAGCAGCAATTTAACATCTTCCACTAACCGAACCCAGATTTGTCTATGAAAAAACTGAAGTGAACTTTGAAAACCCAACAAATCAAAGCTCTTTTTGGCCCTCATTAGAGCTAACCCAGTTCCTCTATCCTTCTCCCTCAATATTCTATCCTCCCACTGGAATACATTATCCATTCTCTTTCTGTGTACAGACCTCCAGTTGCATTTTGCTAACAGGTACAGAACTGGGTGTATACTAAATTCATGGGTATCACTACAATCTTGAAATTTTAAGCAAAAATACACTAGATTTCGGTTCTGTAGCAAGAACAAGAAAAAAGAAAACAAATTTCACGGATGTAAAGGTACAAAAACGAAAAGAACAGAGAACAAAGACACAGTAAATTTCGTGGATGCAAAGAGCCCAGAAAAATTATGCATGAAAATGAAAAATTGATCGGTGATAAATTACCTTTTGGTCGTGAAGAAGAAAGACCCCAAACAAATTTGACCCAAATCGATGAGGGCTTCGTGAAGAAAGAAGGAAGAAGATCTTAAACTGTTGAAGAGAGAGACCAGAGAGCGTCAGAAAAAACAGTAGCCAGAGAGAGAGAGAGAGAGAGAGAGAGAGAGTAAAATACCTTCAGCTCGACAAACACAGAGAGACGCGGAGCCGAGAGAAATACGCGGAAGAGAAGAAGAGGGAAAGAAAGGGTGGAGGGAAATGCTCTCAGAGACTATTATCAGACATTCGGACCCCCAGTTTTTTCTTCATTGAGAAACAAATGCCGAGGACCCTTTGTCCGCCTGAACTAAACTCATTCACCGGCTCGCACTTCCATAATTCAGGCTTTCTTGGGGTTCAACTGCAAGGGAGGGTTCGACTTGCCAGAGGGCAACCCATCAAGTTTCACATTTTAGTCCTTGAACGACCAATTTTTACTTTGTACAATTTTATATATATATATATATATATTTCTTAACGCTATTTCAAACGTTAAAAAAGGATTTGGCTAGTTTTTTTTTTTTTAATTGAATATGAGAAAATGATTTCAAGGTTGGATCTTTCTCACTTCTTATTATCCTAATAGAAAAGAAAATAAGAGATCTTATAGGAATGCTTCCAAAAATATGATTGAAAGTGGCCCACTTAACTAAACAATATGCTCAAAAATTGACACTATGAGACACTTTCAAAGTATTTCAACTATGAAAGGAAGATAAAAAAATAAATAACTATAACATACTTGTTATAATTTTTTTAACTGTTAAAATTCATTTATTTTTTTTTAATTATATTTTAAAATTAAATCTGAACTTTTTTTAAAAAAAATTACCACATACAAAAGACTTGGACCCCAAACCAGACATGATTTTGAGTGACATGCATTATGTATAGAACTACTTGTGCTTAGAAGAAATGATAGGAATTTATGGTTTGCAAATTGCAAGGGCAATAAAGAGTGAAAAAAAAAATGTGTGCAAAAAGTTGAGTAACGATTGAAGAAATTTTTGTATCTTCCTATTTCAGTTTCTAAATAAGAAAACTGTCTGGAAAAAATCCTTCGTTGGCTCATCCATGTCCAAAATGCTCTCAAAGTTTCAACTTCCCAAGCTTCTCTGTCATTCACTTTGCCGAAGAATAACCAGTACCGATGTGCTGCCTTACAACCCTTTCTGCACCACGGCCGACCCAACTCAAATCGCCGAGTCGCCCGAGCTTCCAAGCTGGGTCAAATTCTGTGAGACCAAGAACTGTGCAACCGCAGATTCAGATGATGACTTTGTCATACCTTCACTTGCTCATTGGGTTGAGAACCGCAAACTCCATGATCACGGCCAAGTTGTTAAGCCAACGCTAAGCGAAACCACCGAAACCGACGTCGACAAGATCAGTAAAATCCTCAAGAATCGGTACCCATCGCCGGATGATGTAGCTCAAGCTCTAAATGGGTCTGGTTTTATTGCATCAACCAGTTTGGTTGAACAGCTTCTGAAGAGGTTTAGCAGCGATTGGGTCCCCGCTTTCGGAGTTTTCATTTGGGCAAAAATGCAGACAGGTTATAGGCATTCGCCGGAGCTATATGACTTCATGGTCGATGTCTTAGGAAAATCGAGGAAGTTTCATACCATGTGGGAGTTGGTGGAGGAAATGAATCAGTTAGGAGGGTATGTCACATTGGTCACTATGAGTAAGGTCATGAGGAGGCTTGCAAAGGCTGGTAGGTACAAGGAAGCAGTTGAGGCATTTAGGAACATAGTGCGGTTTGATGTGAGCAAAGATATCAGAGCAATGAATGTACTGATGGATGCATTGGTGAAAGAGAGTAGTGTTGAGCATGCCCATGATGTTTCCTTGGAGTTCAAGAATGTGATACCTTTGAATTCTCACTCTCTCAATGTTTTGATACATGGGTGGTGCAAAGCCAGGAAATTAGACCATGCCAAAAAAGCTATGGAGGATATGGAGAAACATGGGTTTCAGCCCGATGTATCGACCTATACATTTTCATTAAAGCGTATTCTCATGAAAATGATTTTTGCAAAGTGGATGAAATTCTTGATGAAATGAAAGAAAAGGGGTGCACACCTAATGTGGTGACTTATACTATTGTAATGCATGCTCTAGGTAAGGCAGGGCGGGTAACTGAAGCTTTGGAGGTTTATGAGAAGATGAAGATGAAGGGTTGTGTTCCTGATACTTCATTTTATAGCTCTTTGATATTCATTCTTGGTAAGGCTGGTAGGCTTAAAGATGCACACGATTTATTTGAGGATATGGGGAAGCAGGGAGTTAATCGAGACGTACTGACGTATAATACTTTGATTTCTTGTTATTGCTCGCATTTGCAAGAAGAGACAGCTTTGAAGTTGCTTCAGAAAATGGAAGAGGATTCTTGCAAGCCGGATCTTAAGACTTATGCTCCTCTATTGAAGATGTGCTGCAGAAAGAAGAGAATGAAGGTGCTTTATATCTTGTTAGACCACATGTTTAGAAATGACATTAGTATTGAAGTAGGAACTTACTCGCTTTTGGTGCGCGGTTTATGTAAGAACGGAAAACTCGAACACGCATGCTTGTTTTTTGAAGAGACGGTGTTGAAGGGAATGGTTCCAAATGACTGCACATACAAGATGTTGATGGAAGAACTTGAGGGCAAGAGTATGACAAAAGCAAAGGAACACATTGAGAAGTTGATGTCAAATGCAAGAGAACAAAGAAGCATTTAACACACCTTTTAGGGTGCCTTGTACAAATCAGGATGAATTGGTTCAGCTGTTTGATACAATGGTTATGTTAAGTTTTTAATAGATTTCCAATGTTACAGGCATGAGGCTACTCTTCATCAGTATAGTCTCTCTCATTCCATCTAGTTTTGTGAATCTATTACAATGAAAGCAACTATTTTATTCACTCAGATGATCAATGAATAATTTCGTATGATTTAAGGCAGACAATCAAATATGTCATGCCATAAGTGAATAAATTACCGATGTGTGATGTGGGTCATTTGAACTCTGAGCACGCCAACTTTTTCTTTCTCCAGTTTTCAAGTAACTTTGGGGGACAACCACTTCCCCTGTTGTTGAAACTTAAAATTCTGCTCTTCAGACAGTTAATAGGACCAGAGTGTTTGACACAATATTGTCTGTCACAGGTTTTTGGGCTTCCAGAAGGTTAGGATATTGACTAAAATTTACATTTTTCAGTCATTTATGTAAATTTGATCTCATTTTTCATTTGTATTTCTTTCATTTATGTTTGCATGTTATTCGTGTGTTGGATTCAAGTGTGTCGTGTGACCCATAATGTTGCTGATTATCTTTTGTTTATTTTTTATTTTTTATTTTTTGTAGTTCGGAGGAAGGAAATATTATCAATTTAAAGACGACCTGAGGTGGTAATGTGAATTTTTGAATTGTTCCTGTTGATTTAATTTTTAAATCAATAAGGTCTTGACATGGTTATTTCTGGGTTCCAGTCGGCGCTCTTCAACTTCCATTCTTTTCTGACAGTAGTACTGTTGGGAATTTGTGCCTGCACTTTTTTGAAGATGCATTTTCCAGCAATCCTTATTGTGTTTTTATTTCCGTGATTGCTGTGTATGATCAAAAGAAAGTTCTTGTTGCTGTTTCATTTTAATATATAGGATGATACTGAAACATACTCAACCATGTTCTTCTCCTTTAATATGATTTGTGAAGTTGCAGCAATTCATTGGAGAGTGATTAGATTTCATCTTTGAGCCCTTTGAGGTAAACCTTTTCTTTTTCTTTTCTTTTCTTTTTTTTTTTTTAAACCATGGCTGTACAAAATATGATGATGTCAATCTGTACCATCTTTTATTTTTCGAACAATTCTCTAAAAATAGTTTTAGACAATTTTTCTGAAAATGACAAATAATTTCTGATATAATGAAATGTCATTGCAGTCAAGACAACCTGCAATGACATTTCATTATATCGGTCACTAGACAACCTGCAGAGATATTTTAGGCAGGTCTCCCTCCTAAGACACATAACATTTTACATTAAAACAAACGAAGCATTTATCGATGTTTTCATCTTTAAACCTGTATTGATACTCAAGGGAAAATGCACAGTTATCTACATACGCTCTTGGCTGTGGGAATGCCGATGGTTGAATGACCAAATTACAAGACTTTTCATCCGAATTTCTTGGCCAAATTTACAACTGAATCAATGGAAAAGGTCCTATGTTTTGGTGAAGTTTACCACAAAATTCTCTATTAATGATATGAAAATTCACATATCCGTTAAATCACTAGTTATCTCGAAAGCTTAAGTTGATAAAAAATGATAGGCTTTATCGTTTAAATTAATATTCTAAGACTCCCTTCAAACATGACTTCAAACTTTTCCTCATAGTGAGGCCCAACATATGAAATTTTTAACGTAAAATTCGGATAAATTGTGGAGTCAGAGTTTGAACTCATGATCTTTGATCTGATATCATATTAAATCACCAGTTAAATTGGGTCTTATAGAGTTGTATCTTCGACCTTTATGGGTTAATGAGTCATGCTTAGGGCCGTAATCGAGATGAGTCTAGCCTAGTATTGAATTTTAAGATTTGTTCATTTAATTTTATTTCGAACACGAGCCAAACTCAAGCTTATCACTGAGTTAGATAATTTGTTTAGCTTGACTCCTTTATTTTTCGAGGGAGCTCGAACTTGTTCACGAGTTGCTCAATTAACTTATCATTCCTTATATAAAGTAAATATCATGTTTATTTATTTTTTTATAAATCCATACTAATTAGTTAATTAGTTATCGTTAAGATTTTATCATTTGAGTTAATTAAATAAATTAACATGAATCTTAAATAATATATTCTCGAGTTTATATGTATACTTAGTATGTACATAAATTCATTATGCACACACACATATTTATACATACACACAAACACGCATATATCTATATCAAGACTCACAATAACAATAATTCAAGTTATATCTATTATATTAATAAGAAAAGTCATATTCTTTTGTCCATGTAGCCAGAGGTTTCAATGAAGCTGCTCATATTCTGGCTAAGACTGCGATTACTAATGTTGTTGACGATGTTTGGTTAGAAGAAATTTCTCCTTGTATTTTGGAGACTATTACTAGGGACTTTCAAGTCCTTAGATCCTAATTTTGTTGTAATGTTGGGATCAGTTTTTATTCTATCTATGAAGAAGTCGAGCTTTATGTTCAAAAAAAAATTAAAAAAAAAAAAAAAGTTATACGAGTGGAGTGAGTTTATACGAATATAGTTCATTTATTAAACGAATGAAAATTAAATTGAGTTTATACGAGCGGATTGTTGAATGGACTTGTTCATTTACAGCCCTACTCATGCTCAAGCGGGTGGTGGATCTCTCCGCCTGTTGAAAAGGGTAATGTGGCTCATCTCAAGGGCTAGGAACACGAAAGGGACTGCGGAACTACGCGGGTATTCTATATATACAATTCAATTTATATCCATTCAAATAAACATATTTACCAGAAAAAAAAAAAAAAAAAAAAAAAAAAAACCAAATTATGTCCAACCCAGATTATACTAACAAGCAAAATTACGTTAAATCCACACACATATGAACAAAGTGAATCTTATCCATAATGGTTTGGCAAACAATATCCCCACTTTATGAACATAAATTGAAGAAAACGTTGAAAAGCCAACTTCTTTCATCCCCACAACGCCAAAAAATCAAATCCCGAAATCACCCAATTTGGGAGAAACTGAAGCTTAATGAACGGGAGAGAAAAGTGAAGAAGGGGGAGAGAGAGAAAAGTGAAGAAGGGAGAAAGGTCGGAAACGAATAAAAAAATATTCATTAGCTCATGAAATTTGTGACTTAAATTTAGAGTAAAATTCTAACAATAGCTAAAATAGATAAATTATAGAAAGTTTGTTGAAGTGGACTTTATTGAGTTTTTTACCAAATTTGGGTGAAAATTTTAAAATGGAGAGTTCACTAAGCATGCTCTAATAAACTAAAGCCATCGGCTACTAAAAATTAGAGAAATCATAAATTCAAAAGGAGATAAAGAAGAATCAAAGTCTTTGACCAGAGGAAAGCTTAAAAAAAAGAAAAAAAGAGGAGGGTTGTATTTGGGGTGGTTTGACCACCTTCAAAACACCAAAAAATTAAAAAATAAAAATGGAGGTTTGGCCCTTGGGGGCGGCTCCATGGCCAAAATGGGGTGGCCGGCCACCCCCAATATATTTTTCTTCAATTTTTTCTTTTGTTTTTTTTTTTTTTTTTTTTAAATTGAGGGTTTTTTTTTTTCTCATCCCACGTTGCACTGAAGCCCTAAGTATCACCTATGATACGTGGGCCATGTGTGACTGTGTGAGCAATTCTAGTTGGACGAAATATGTGGAAGAAGGGACATGTGCTAGCATTGTAAGGTTGGTGAAGTGGAGAGCCGTTAAAAAAATGGACAGGGGACTGACAGAAGTATCAACATGATTTTTTTCATTAACGACAGGTATCACCTGTGACACTTTTTAAAACTGAGACGACTATTTGATTTCGAGCCTAACCACATGTATCTGTAAGGTATTTAACCCTTTAAAATAGGCTAATGCTAAGAGCACTCCCAATGGCTTATGTATTTTTCAATCTAGAATAATTAATCAAAATCTATTTTATTTAGTTTAACTAACGAGTTTTAAAATGCACTATACATCCGATTATCTATTCTTAACTCTATATTATTTTTTTTATTATTTTTCATTAATTTTTTTTATTATAGTATTTTTTTTTTTCCACGTGGGTCCTTATTGATAATTCCACTACTTTACACACTTTCCCTTAGATCTCTACTATAAAGAAAAGAAAAAAAAAAAAAAATGAAGAACGTGAGTGGTGGAGGGAAAAAGGAAAAAAACAAAGCTAAAAAAATGGAGATAAAGAATTAAAAAAAAAAAAAAATAGATAAGTGAATAGTATAACTCTACTTGTAGAGTTGCACTATTTATGAAATAAGAAAAATCTATTATAGAGTTGGAATACGTAAGCTGATGGAGTATCTTTTTAGCACTTTTGTTATCTATTATAGCTTAAAGTTGCAAATAGATAATCCATTGGGAGTGCTTTTTAGATGTATAGTGCATTTTACAACTCATTAGCTAAACTAGATAAAATAGATTTTGATTAGCTATTTTAGATTGAAAAATACATAGGCCATTGGGAGTACTCTAAGGAGCAGCATTTTATCCAGAATTCATCTGAAAAAAAGTGCTGCTCCATGACACATTTGTAATTATTCATGGCACATTGAATTACAAATGTACCATAGCACAATACTTTTTTCAGATAAATTTCGAAAAATATACTGCCACGTAGCATCGCTCTTTAAAATAATATGGTAGCATACTCAACATGTGTCAATATATATACAACTTAACTTGTAAAAAATAATCCAAAAAATAAAATAGATCATTTCATTTAAGCGATAATAACAAATCCAAAGATGAGCGTGCCTTGTAGAGGCACATTGTGTGGGCAGTAATTGGACGAGTTAAATTGGGAGATATCCAAGTCAAATCAACGTCATCCCATCGTTCAATTTCATGGGTTTACCATTTTCATCAACTTGGCCATTGTTTCCAACGTGCCTTGCCCGAAACAATTAATTTCCAAGGCATCAACCTAGGAGGAGAATATATTCAACAAAAATAAATCATACACAGGCAGACATAGGATTTGATTATATATATATAACACATTTACATCTTGCTAGAAAACAGAAACCATGCTGAATCCAATGAGTAATATTGATTTATAAATTGAATATATCCACTTGGATCATATGAAAGCTAAATACGTGGAGTAGGGTGATTTATGAGCATAAAGCTAGATATGAGTAAAGCTTACGATAAAGTGAAATGGAATTTTCTGGAGGTTGTTATGTGCAAAATGGGGTTTGATGATAGGTGGGTTAATCTGATTATGGCTTGTGTTTGAAGTGTATCTTATGCAATAGTGATCAATGTTCATACGGTGGGAGATATTAAGCTAGCAGGGAGATTCTTCAGGGAGATCCCCTATCACCCTATTTTTTTTTTATCTGTGGAGAGGCTTTAAGCTCCCTCCTCTAGCAAGCTGAACAAAGAGGAAGTATTACTGGGGTTCCAACTTCAAAGCATGGTCTTAGGGTGAGCCTTTTTTTTTTTAGATGACAACCTTCTATTCTGTAAGGCAAACTCAATGGAATGGAAGAGGCTTATGAGGATTCTGGAACGCTATGAAGCAGCTTCGGGGCAGCAACTGAACATGCATAAAACCTCCATTTTCTTCAGCCGAAACATGGATGCAGCTAGAAGACAAGAAATCATCTCCCTATCAGGGTTACAATCCACACAGGGGTATGACAAGTACCTAGGTTTACCAACCCTTGTGGGGGAAGCCTCGAACTCAAGCTTTTCAGTGCATCAAGGATAAAGTATGAAGCCGGTTGAACAATTGGAAGTTAAAATTTCTTTCTCAAGCTAGAAAGGAAATTCTCCTCAAAGCGATGACCCAATCCATACCCACATATTGTATAATTGTTTTTAACTCCCAAAAAAATTATGTAAGGAGATCAATGGCCTAATGCAGAATTTCTGGTGGGGGTACAAGGAGAATACTTCTAAGATTCATTAGTTGTGTTGGGAGAGAATGGGGTACTCCAAGAGCCGAGGAGGGCTAGGATTCAAAGATTTGACAGTATTCAATCAAGCACTCTTAGCTAAACAAGTCTCGAGGCTTCTACAGCCACAATCCCTTACCGCCCGTATTTTTCAAGCTAAATTTTACCATTAGGGTTCTATATTGGAGGCGGACCTTGGAAGAAATCCCTCTTACGCATAGAGGAGTATTTTGAGTGCTCGATCGGTGGTTTTAAATGGTTTGGTACTTTGGTATGGTGAGTTGGAAATGGGCAGGATATCAAAATTTGGGGTGATCGTTATTTGCCAACTCCCACCTCTTTTGTTGTCCAGTCCCCCAGCAGAATCATCTCGGTGGATGCAAAAGTCAACACACTTATTGATCAAGATGCTAAGATTTGGAACAGAAATTTGATTTCTCATGTTTTTATGGAGGAGGAAATTCAAGTCATTTGTAACATCCCCCTAAGTCATCTTCAACCGCATGATAGATTGATATGCAGATGCACTAAGAATGAGCAGTATTCTGTTCGAAGTGCTTAATGCATGGAGCAAGATAATCAAACTATTCAAAGGAGTGGGCGTTCAAATCCCAATACAGGGGCTAAAATCTGGAAGGTTTTATGGGGACTTTAAGTTCCAAATGCTACAAAGATGTTTCTCTGGAAAGCTTGTAACAACCTCCTTCCTACTAAGGAAAATCTTTTTCATAGGTGAGTTGTGGGAGACCGACTTTGTCCAATTTGCACATTGGAGGTTGAGATTGTGGTGCACATTCTATGGAAGTGTTCGTCAGCAACAGACGTGTAGAGTTCGGGACCTAGAAGCTTGCAAAAATGTGGTGGTGGGGGATTCAGTCTCAGTTTTGTTCTTGAAACTTTTCTGAGGAGATGTCAGCCCGAAGACATTGTTTTTTGGGCAATCCTAACTCGAAAAATATGGATGTGAAGAAATTCTGTAGTGTTTGGAGGGGTTTTCACTTCACCAACTCAACTAGTTCAGGAATCACATGTTAGGATTGAGGATTTCAAAAGAGAAAATGGCCCAGTTGATCAGGAATAGGAACCACTGGCGGTCATTGCAACCCTAGTCTTGTGGCAAGCTCCACCAACAAGTATCTATAAAATTAATCAAGATGCTGCCATTTATTGGAAAAATGGGCGCATTAATGCTGGAATTATTGTCCGTGATTTTCAGGGTCGAGTAGTGGCAGCTCATAGCCTCACTCATCGAGTTCATGCCGATCCACTTGTTGCATAGGCATAGGCCGCTTTGCATGCTATTATACTAGCAAAAGATTCAGGTTTGCTTGACCTTATATTAGAAAGAGATGCATTGCAGGTAGTCACTAAGATCAATTCAGACATTCATTCTTTGAGCAAAATCAGACATTTCACTGATTATATTAAATCAGAACTGCATTCACTTCATGTATTTCATGTAAAAAGAGAGGCAAATTCTGTTGTTCATGTTCTAGCAAAGGCAACTGTGTTTCATGTTAGGGACTCAATATGGTTGGAAAAAACTCCACCTTAAGTCTTTGACATTATTTTTAGGGAGTCTTTTTGTCCCTAATTTTTGAACGATGGGATGACGTTAATTTGACTTTAGGGTCTCCTATGTATAAAGAAGGTTTTTTGTTTTTTTTTTTTTAAAAAAACTATATAATTATCATTTCCATCTCCTAAGCCGGTAACCGACTTTGTCGAAGCGGTTACTAGTTTTAGCATTTATATATACCCGGTTATAACCGATAACTAGGTATATATTTAATAAAATAATAAAAATATATATTAATTTTTTTTTAAAAAAAAAAAATTACACATCTGTGCCTCAGCCTCACTTCACTCAACACTCGGTCACTCACTCATTCACTCATTGCATCCTGTTGAATCTGTTATGCATCTCAGCATCTGTGCCTCAACTGACGGCGTCAACGCCATTTGAGGTTTGACTCTCTCTCTGTTTTGATTCTTCTCTTCATGGTAAACTCATAGGCAGATCTGGAGCAATAGGTCTCATTGCCATATTACCATATTAAATCTTATACAAATTCCACGGATTTCACCCTCGTTCAAAACTCCCAAAGCTAAAACTCTATCTAAACAACCAAAGAATTAGGATTCTGAACCTAATATACAATAACTGAATCCTGCCCATTCTTATTGCTGTCCAGAGGAATCCTCGGAATAGGACTTTGTAACAAACAATGAACTAAGATTAAGCACGGATCATATGAGATTGATTGTGAAGGAAACGTATGGATGGGCATCAGCATCACCTCCCAGACTAGCCATCGCTCCTCCAACTTCATCTCCAGTTTTCCATAGTACCCGGTCCGGATAATCGGGTACTAACCGATTAACCAGCTAACCGGTTACCAGAGCCGGTTGGCGGCTCCAGGTTTTCAACCCTAATAAAAACTACCTTTGCTCGGTGTTCATTATTATCTTCTCTAGTATGGATTGGAAAGGCTGAGAACAAAAAGCTTCCACCACGAAAGCTTCAATAACAGAAGGGTGTTCTTGCGAAGCTATCCTCTTCAATTGGGAGAACAAGATGAACACAACAAAGAAGACACGGTGAGAGTTGCCGATGGAAGCAATCAAAAGAAACCCATGAAGAAGTCAGTTCATATCATTGCATGTATCCCTATTGGCTTGAAGACCCCTACTGCTCTAATTTCAGCTTGAGCTCGTACTTTTCTTTCTTCATATTCTTCCCAATTTCACTGTTTCATAAAGTAAAAGTAAAATTATTATAATGTGTGTAACCTCACCCTGTCCACACAAGACCTTTCATTCAACCTTCATGCACACTTTGTTACAAGAAAACACGGATAGCATGCTTCAATCCAAAATTTTACACGTGCTGTTGAGTAGCTTACCAGTCTCAGAATCTATAATCTGGCTGACATACATAGGTTGTTGTCATACTAAATGGAATTTCTTTCAAATAAATATTTCATGTGCATTCATGTTGGATTTTCCACTTAACATGCATGTTTCAATAAACTGTAATAATATATAACAAAAGTCTCTGACTTGGCACATGATACTTGTTCCATCATACCCATTACCATGAAAAGAATTTTTACAAATAATGATCAAATATTTGCAATGAAGCTTGCATCATTAATAAACAAATATCCTGAGAATGATTGTCTACCTTTAATATGAGTATGTCAACTAGGACTTGAACGAGTGGTTAACAGTATTCTCATCACATAGAACATTTGATAATACCAATTTCAAGGAGTGAGATTTTTGCCATGTGAGAAGAAAAAAAGCAAAGCTTACATCAGAATAAATGGAAAAGATGGGGCTCAGAAAAAGATAATTGACACACCCATTGTGAAGCATCCAAGAGCCACCCACGGGCTCAAGCGCTCACCTTTTTCAGAAAATACAAACAAGGAAATGTGAGCGTTTCAGATTGTAATGCAATATAAAGCAGTCTATTAGAAGTTCATAGTACCCTGAATAAATGTATATCCTATCAAAATATAATCGCTACTTCATTTACTCTTTCATAGTGTGCATATTAATATTCACTTGTAGCATACCATATCTCAATGGATTGTCCTAATTTTTCTACTGCGTGTATATTTCCATAATGATGGTGTTTTTCCAAAACTGAACTTTGTTGTTCCGCATCTTGGACTAACCATCCCTTAGAAGGTACTGTTAAAAGATCATCAATTCCAAATGAAATAGATGTAGCAGTGGCTTACTGGAACCCCAGAGTCTTTACTTGATCCAGGATATGTGATGTATATGCCATTCTGAAGTGACTATTAATCTGTTAATAAGTGCTTTAATGGCAGTTCCATCTATCACTTTATTGTGTTTTACAAGTTTGAATGTCAGACAGGCTAAACATCATCAAAGGGAAATCTGCAATTTAGCAGACCCTCTGGTCATATTGCTTTTTTTGATAAGTCCCTCTGGTCATATTGCTACTAGCCGTCTTGCAAAATTTTAGATTAATCACATCCATTTGTAATTGAATGTAACTCTGTTTGGATCAATACACCCAAATCAGTATCTCTCTTTATTTTTGTGCTCTCAAATTCTTTTAAAGTAATTCGAAAGTAATGGGTTTTAGATCAAGAAACGTTATATCAGGGATTTATAGGGCATCACTCAATTTATTTTTATTTTTTTTTAAAGCTTTTTTTGGATGACATCTGAGGGCATCGACCACATGAAATGAAATAAAATAAAATAAAACTACTACGAAGGTAATTGAAGAAACAGTTCCCTTTTGTATTCTTCTTTTTATGTTTACCTTGATGCCAAGAAATGGAAGGCAATAAATCCATGAGAAGAAGAAAACATGGAGTAGTGGTGGACTAGTCCAACAAAGATGATGGTAAAACATCAAACAAAAGGCCTACCTATTCTGGCTGCCTTCCAAAAGAAACCACGAAACCTGTCAGATAAGCATATCAGTCATTAGGACCCTCTGTAACCAATTCATACAAATCAAGCGTCAATTCAAGAGAACACATATTACTGTGGCTAACCAATCTTGTAATAACACTGAAACGTGCTTAACATGGATAAAGCAAATAGATAATGACAAACCGTACATAAATTTGGAAAAAATAGATTATCAAAACAACACTAAACGGACAACAGATAATTTTCAGACTAGTCGAAGTAATCTGCCTTAACACATCTTGTGTCTGCCTTATATCTCGGCAGGTTGTCTAGTGACCATAACAACTGGTCATTAGACAACCTGCAATGACATTTCATTATATAGGAAATTATTTCTCATTTTCAGAAAAATTGTCTAAAACTATTTTTAGAGAATTGTTTGAAAAATAAAAGATGGTACAGATTGACATCATCATATTTTGTACAGCCATGGTTTAAAATGTTCTCTGGAAGAGTGAAAAGGAGAATTCAACTCAGGGTAGCCTGTGTTAAAGACATATCTACCCCTCAGCTAGATATGTCTTCTCGAGATAAAGTTCCTAATTCTATGCGCTCTCAAGATGAAGATAAAACCTAGATTATAGGAACTAGTGATAAGATAATATTTTGAATTCAAATACTCAGATTAGATTGTAGTGTTTCATTCCTATCAGAATTGTAGTCTCCTAAACTCATGTAACTATGTTCTAGTTTCTCTATATATACAAACAGCCTCTACCAACATTTGGTAAGGCAGCACAAACACAAATCCTTATATTTTACATGGTATCAGAGCCACAACAGTGACTCACGTCCTCTCTCTTCTTCTTCTTTTTTTCCCTTCCCAAGTTTCGGTCATGTCTGCCTCTAACCCACCTCCACAACCACCTTCGTTGGTGACCTTCACCAATTTTAATCCTATCAAACTCACCAATGATAACTATCCGGTCTGGCTGCCTCAGATCGTTCCACACCTCAAAGGCGGCAACATATTTGGTTATGTTGATGGTTCCACACCCTGCCCTCCTCCCACTGTGACATCCACCAAAGATGGTGTCTCCACCACGTCTCCCAATCCGGCCTTCCTCCATTGGAGCATGCAAGATCAACTGCTGCTCGGAGCTATTAACTCAGCTCTTTCGGAAAAAATGCTGACCCATGTTACTCGCTGTGCCACCTCCCGCGAAGCATGGACGACCTTGGAGACCCTCTTTACATCTCAGACAAAGGCACGCACCATGCAGGTGCATTATCAATTGGCGACTCTTAAGAAAGGATCTTCCTCCATCGCTGACTACTTCCACACATTTCAGACGTTGTGTGATGCTCTTGCTGTCGTAGGTCAACCTCTCAATGACTTTGAGAAGGTGTCCTTCCTTCTAGCTGGACTCGGCTCTGACTTTGATCCGTTTGTAACCTCTGTTACAACCAGAGCCGAACCACTCTCTGTGGATGAAATCTACGGCCATCTCCTCTCTCATGAGATGCGCTTAGAGAAGCATCAAGCCTCTATTGATCTCTCTGTTGCTGGTGCAAACTTTGCCTCCCGGGGCAACTCTTCTCCACACTCAAACCGTGGCATGCGTGGTTCCCGCGGTAATCATTCTTCTGGCCGTGGCTTCTCTGGCACTTCCAGGCCATTTCGTGGCAGAGGCCGAGGACCCTCTTCTGGCCGTGGATCCTCCTCCAACTGACCATTATGTCAGGTATGCAACCGCTATGGTCACATTGCCTTGGATTGTTACAATAGGTTCAATGAGGCATACACTCGAGAACAGCCTTCTCAGGCTCAGGCCTATCTCTCTGCCCCATCCAGCAGCACTGATCAGAACTGGTACCCAGATTCTGGCGCTACACACCATCTGACATCTGATCTCTCCAATTTAAATATCAAGGCTGAAGACTACTTGGGCTCAGATCAAATTCGTATTGGCAACGGTAAGGGGCTCTCAATCAAACACATTGGTACAACTCGACTCTCTACTCCTAGTTCTCATTTTGATCTCCTTGATATTCTGCATGTTCCTCAAATTTCCAAGAACCTCATCTCTGTTCAGAAATTCACCAAAGATACTAATACATTCTTTGAATTCCATCCTTCCCATTTTTTCTTAAAGGACCGTCGCACGGGGAAACTCCTCCTCCACGGGCCGAATAAACATGGACTATATCAATTTTTTCCCACAAATAAACATCCCCGTCATGCCTTGGTGGGTGAACGTGTTTCTGGTTTTCAATGGCACTCACGGCTGGGCCATCCCACCTTGAAGGTTGTCCGCCATGTCCTTTCTCGTTTTCAGCTTCCAGTTGCTTCTCCAAATGACTCCACTGTTTGCACTGCCTGCCTTGGTGCAAAAAGCAAGCAACTCCCTTTTTCTTCAGCTTCCGGTTCTGCAAATTGTCCTCTTGATTTAATCTATACTGATGTATGGGGACCAGCCCCAGTTAGCTCTAGGTCTGGTGCTAAGTATTATGTTTCCTTTCTTGATGCTTTTAGCAAATATACTTGGCTTTATCCAATATCCTTAAAGAGTGATGTTCTTTCAGTTTTCTGCACTTTTAAATTATATGTTGAACGGTTCTTTATGACCAAAATAAAAGCAATTCAATCCGATTGGGGTGGTGAATACCGTCCTGTCAATAACCTACTCAAGCAACTTGGCATTCAGCATCGTGTGTCTTGCCCACATACTCACCAACAAAATGGTGCTATCGAACGAAAACATCGACATATTGTCGAAACCGGTCTAGCACTACTCTCTCATGCTCATTTACCCTTCAAATTTTGGGATGATGCTTTTTCCACTGCATGCTATCTAATCAATCGCATGCCTACCACAGTTCTACAAAATCATTCTCCATTTGAAACACTTTTCAAATGTTCTCCGGATTATCCCTTCTTACGCACCTTTGGTTGTCTATGTTGGCCCAACTTACGTCCATATAATTCAAACAAGTTTCAGCCACGTTCTGTCCCTTGTTTATTCCTTGGCTATAGTCCTCTTCACAAAGGCTACAAATGCCTCCACTTGCCCACAAATCGCCTCTACATCTCAAGAGATGTTATTTTCAATGAATCTACTTTTCCATATACTCCTCCCTCATCCTCCCTTGAGTCAAACTCTTGCAATACTCGGCAACAGCTCTCCCTGCCCATTCTCCTACCACAGTCAGCAACACAGCTCCCACAACGTCACTCTACAGCTGTGAAGGATAAAAATTGGAGAGCTGCCATGAACACCGAATTTGATGCTTTACTACAGAACCAGACTTGGACCCTGGTTCCTCCTGAATTAGCTTCTAATATAATTGGCTGCAAATGGGTTTTTCGGATAAAGCGGAAGGCTGATGGATCGATTGAAAGGTACAAAGCAAGGCTAGTTGCTAAGGGATTTCATCAACAACCGGGCATTGACTATGGTGAAACCTACAGCCCTGTGATCAAACCTACTACGGTACGCATTGTTCTATCAATTGCTCTGTCCAATGGCTGGCCGATTCATCAAATTGACATACAAAATGCATTCCTTCATGGGAATATTTCTGAAGTGGTATACATGTCTCAGCCTCCCGGTTTTCCTCATCCTCAGTTTCCAGATCATGTTTGTAAACTCACAAAGGCTTTATATGGCCTCAAACAAGCCCCAAGAGCCTGGTTCTCCAGACTTAGTGGTAAACTATTGGAGCTTGGTTTTCATGGATCCAAATCAGACACATCTCTCTTCATCTATAAGTCGGCTGCTTACACTACTCTAGTACTCATTTATGTAGATGACATTCTAATCACATCATCTAAACCATCTGCAGTTTCTACACTGTTACAGACATTGAAACAGGAATTTGCTGTCAAAGACCTCGGGAAACTCCATTTTTTCCTAGGAATTGAAGTTCTTCCAAGCTCCACTGGTTTTATCCTGTCTCAGCATCGGTACATTTTGGACATTCTCAAAAGGACCAAAATGATTGAGGCCAAACTGATCAACTGTCCAATGGCATCTTCTACTCACCTCTCGGCTTTTGAAGGTGATTTATTCTCTGATCCAACTTTATTCCGCAGCATAGTAGGTGCATTGCAATACCTCTGCATCACAAGACCGGACATCTCATTCTGTGTGAACAAACTTGCTCAATTCATGCATAATCCCACGGATCTACACTGGCAGGCTGTAAAGAGACTCTTAAGGTATCTCAAGGAAACAGTTCAGTATGGTCTTCACTTCTACCGTGCCCCAACAGCATCCATTGAGGCCTACTCCGACGCAGATTGGGCTGGAGACCAAGATGATCGTCGCTCTACGGGTGGATATTGTATTTTCCTTGGAAAAAATCTTATTTCATGGAGCTGTCGAAAGCAACACACTGTTGCACGCTCCAGCACCGAGGCCGAATACAAATCCCTAGCAAACACTGCAGCTGAACTCTCCTGGATTATGTCTCTATGTTCTGAACTTGGGCTCCGCTTTACACGTCCTCCTACACTATGGTGTGACAACATCGGAGCTACATACCTATCTTCAAATCCAGTTTTCCATGCACGAACAAAACATGTCGAAATTGACTTTCATTTTGTTCGAGACATGGTTGCTAAGAAGATCATCCGCATTCAATTCATCTCCAGCAAGGATCAACTAGCGGATGTTCTCACCAAGCCTCTCTCCTCCGCCCGTTTTGCTTTCCTTCGTACCAATCTCAACGTTCTCCCTATACCGTTAAGATTGCAGGGGCATGTTAAAGACATATCTACCCCTCAGCTAGATATGTCTTCTCGAGATAAAGTTCCTAATTCTATGCGCTCTCAAGATGAAGATAAAACCTAGATTATAGGAACTAGTGATAAGATAATATTTTGAATTCAAATACTCAGATTAGATTGTAGTGTTTCATTCCTATCAGAATTGTAGTCTCCTAAACTCATGTAACTATGTTCTAGTTTCTCTATATATACAAACAGCCTCTACCAACATTTGGTAAGGCAGCACAAACACAAATCCTTATATTTTACAGCCTGGCACTAAGAAAATCTGGTTAGGTCCTGGGAGTCCAAATTGCAGTGGCTATATGGAGTTGGTTTCCCAAGTAGGGTCCATAGATTGTGTTGTGGTACACAACGTCTTTCATTCTTCAGTGTGAACTGTGAAGTGAAGAATGCTCACTTTGCTATTCAAAGTGCACTGCTGACTTTTTTTTTTGGTTGAATATTAGTTTTTTTGGGTAGTTAAATCACTATCTTTAACAGGCTAAATGCCAGAAAAAAAACCTACTAAAATAAAACAACTACAAGAAATATCTTTTGATCATACACAACAATAACGGAAATAAAAACACAATAAGGACAACAGATAGAACATACCCCATTATCTGTTCAAGTATTGCTGGAAAATGCATCTTCAAATAAGTGCAGGCACAAATTCCCAACAGTACTACTGTTAGAAAAGAATGGAAGTTGAAGAGCGCCGACTGGATCCAAGAAATAACCATGTCAAAAACGTACAGATTTAAAAATTAAATCAACAGGAACAATTCAAAAATTCACTTTACCATCTCAGGTCGTCTTTAAATTGATAATATTTCCTTCCACCGAACTACCAAAAAAAAAAAAAAAGAGATAATGAGCAACATTATGGGTCACACAACACACTTGAATCCAACACACGAATAACATGCAAACATAAATGAAGGAAATACAAATGAAAAAAGAGATCAAATTTGCATAAATGACTAAAATATGTAAATTTTAGTCAATATCCTAACCTTCTGGAAGCCCAAAAACCAGTGACAGACAATATTGTGTCAAACACTCTGGTCCTATTAACTATCTGAAGAGCAGAATTTTAAGTTACAACAACAGGGGAAGTGGTAATTTGTCCTCCAAAGTTACTTGAAAACTGGAGAAAGAAAAAGTTGACGTGCTCAAAGTTCAAATGACCCACATCACACGTCGGTAATTTATTAACTTATGGCATGACATATTTGATTATCAGCCTAAAATCATACGAAATTATTCATTGATCATCTGAGTAAATAAAATAGTTGCTTTCATTGTAATAGATTCACAAAACTAGATGGAATGAGAGAGACTATACTAATGAAGAGTTGCCTCATGCCTGTAACATTGGAAATCTATTAAAAACTTAACATAACCATTGTATTAAACAGCTGAACCAATTCATCCTGATTTGTACAAGGCACTCTAAAAGGTGTGTTAAATGCTTCTTTGTTCTCTTGCATTTGACATCAACTTCTCAATGTGTTCCTTTGCTTTTGTCATACTCTTGCCCTCAAGTTCTTCCATCAACATCTTGTATGTGCAGTCATTTGGAACCATTCCATTCAACACCATCTCTTCAAAAAACAAGCATGCGTGTTCGAGTTTTCCGTTCTTACATAAACCGCGCACCAAAAGTGAGTAAGTTCCAACTTCAATACTAATGTCATTTCTAAACATGTGGTCTAACAAGATATAAAGCACCTTCATTCTCTTCTTTCTGCAGCACATCTTCAATAGAGGAGCATAAGTCTTAAGATCTGGCTTGCAAGAATCCTCTTCCATTTTCTGAAGCAACTTCAAAGCTGTTTCTTCTTGCAAATGCGAGCAATAACAAGAAATCAAAGTATTATACGTCAGTACGTCTCGATTAACTCCCTGCTTCCCCATATCCTCAAATAAATCGTGTGCATCTTTAAGCCTACCAGCCTTACCAAGAATGAATATCAAAGAGCTATAAAATGAAGTATCAGGAACACAACCCTTCATCTTCATCTTCTCATAAACCTCCAAAGCTTCAGTTACCCGCCCTGCCTTACCTAGAGCATGCATTACAATAGTATAAGTCACCACATTAGGTGTGCACCCCCTATCTTTCATTTCATCAAGAATTTCATCCACTTTGCGAAAATCCTTGTCATGAGAATACGCTTTAATGAAACATGTATAGGAGGATACATCGGGCTGAAACCCATGTTTCTCCATATCCTCCATAGCCTTTTTGGCATGGTCTAATTTCCTGGCTTTGCACCACCCATGTATCAAAACATTGAGAGAGTGAGAATTCAAAGGTATCACATTCTTGAACTCCAAGAAAACATCATGGGCATGCTCAACACTATTCTCTTTCACCAACGCATCCATCAGTACATTCATTGCTCTGATATCTTTGCTCACACCAAACCGGACTATGTTCCTAAATGCCTCAACTGCCTCCTTGTACCTACCAGCCTTTGCAAGCCTCCTCATGACCTTACTCATTGTGACCAATGTGACATACCCTCCTAACTGATTCATTTCATCCACCAACTCCCACATGGTATGAAACTTCCTCGATTTTCCTAAGACATCAACCATGAAGTCATATAGCTCTGGCGAATGCCTATAACCTGTTTGCATTTTTGCCCAAATGAAAACTCCGAAAGCGGGGATCCAATCGCTGCTAAACCTCTTCAGAAGCTGTTCAACCAAACTGGTTGATGCAATAAAACCAGACCCCTTTAGAGCTTGAGCTACATCATCTGGCGATGGGTACTGATTCTTGAGGATTTTACTGATCTTGTCGACGTCGGTTTCGGTGGTTTCGCTTAGCGTTGGCTTAACAACTTTGCCATGATCATGGAGTTTGTGGTTCTCAACCCAATGAGCAAGTGAAGGTATGACAAAGTCATCATCTGAATCTGCGGTTGCAGAGTTCTGGGTCTCACTGAATTTGATCCAGCTTGGAAGCTCGGGCGACTCGGCGATTTGGGTTGAGTCGGCCGTGGTGCAGAAAGGGTTGTATAAGAAGTTGTAAGGCAGTAGATCGGTACTGGTTTTTCTTCGGTAAAGTGGATGACAGAGAAGCTTGGGAAGTTGGAACTTTGAGAGCATTTTAGACATGGATGAGCCAAAGAAAGATTTTTCAGACAGTTTTCTTATTTAGAAACTAAAATAGGAAGATACAAAATCAAGCTTCCTTTATCAATTCCAAACCTACACTAGAAAAGAAAATCAGGAACCAGTGCCTAAAATAGTTCGAATGAAGAACACATTGAACTTCAACGCATTGCAATCACAAGTTCACGAATTCCGGATCCATATTATCGAAAAATTCATGAACGCCAAAAACCAAAGGTACAAACAAATCAAATAGAGCAAGCAACAGATGAACGAGCAAATTCTCAAAACCCAACAAAACCAATCACTAAAACCCTCCAAAAACTTCCATAAACCAAACCCTATAACAGGCACAGACCCTTAAATCCAAAATCCAAAGCCACAATTTCACACCGAAATCAAATTGAAGTGACCAGAGAATTTGACGATAGAAACTACAGAACGCTCACCTTCCGCACACAGCTAAAGAGAAAAGGAGTTCGACTAAATAGGTTCAATTAAGAGAGAGGAGGTTCACACCTTGTTTAACTTAGACTTTCCGTGGCCTGAATCGCCGGCGAAGAAAAATTAGAGAATTAGGGATAAAGAGGTATTTGGCAAAATTAGAGAACTGGGCGCGAAGACGAGACGTTGGGGAAGAAGAGAGAGGGTGCAGAGCGGAAACGTGTTTTAGAAGGAAAGGAAATTTGTATATATATATATATATAAAACAAATTAAAAAAACGAAACAAAAAAACATTAAAAAAACCAAATTTTTATTTTTTGATTCAAAATTTTTATTAGTTTATTTCCAGTTTTTTTTTTTTTTTTTTACAATTTTTTGATTATTTTTTATTCTTATTTTAAATATATTCAATTTAATTTATCTTCTCAAACATAATTTATATACTTTTTTTTTTTTCTAGGTATTCTTAACTTTTAGTAAAGTTAAAAAGAAAACAAAACAATACCGAAAAAATCGGACACCCAAATGTTCCATTTACGAAGGCCTTGAATTATCCAAAACAATCTACGTCGTCACATTTACAACGTTAGTTACTCGCGCGATACACTGAAATAAAGAATAAATAAATAAAAGAAGGAAATTTTGGCTAAATTAATATGAAAAAATATATATTGTTGGCTTTCTTAAGAGTTAGAGAACATGAATAGTGAGAGAAGAAGGCCTTGAATTATCCAATTTTTCTGAATTTTTCACTGTCTATTCGCTATTCAAAATTATGTTATACTTCCTTCAAATGCCTCCAATGCCCATGAATGAAAATACAACATATTGAATTTGAGACCTCTTCTTGGTGCTCATCACATTAGCCTTTCCAGCAGAGGAGGCCATTTTTATTTCTATAACCAAGCAAGCTTGAAACTTGAAGCACTGCCCATTCTAATTACATAAATCAAGTAAATTGTTTGTTAAAATCGGTTCACTTCCACCTGACATTTCAAGTTTGCAGAGGGAATAACAATTCTGAAAATTTATGTTGTATCATTGACACTAAATTTTTACATTTAATGTTGTGTAAATAACACAATGATTGTCAAAGTAATTGATTGAATTTATAAATATGAAGTAAAGGAAGTCAACTGTTAAACAGAAGCAAATACTTTTGAGATATAAGTTGAGGTGAAGTGACTAATCTAAAAATTCAACTTTTCCTATCCTCTAAGTTGTTGAAGATCCAAGAACATGTCTCACAAATGTTGTCTAATGTCTTTGGATAATAGAGAACTTAAGTTTCTGCGTGGTTGGAACTTCCTTGCTCTTGGCTTCTGCCACCCTAGTCTTTCAAGGAACTCCTCAATCAACCTACAAATCATGTGGAGGAATAAGACAGCGAGCAAAATGGAAACTAAACATACTACATAAGACCCAAGTAAACTCACAGGCTACAAATGGCCTTCTGAGATGATGCCAGCTCGCGGTCGGGGAATGAATCCTCCAATCGGAAGCTCAACCAAACATAGAGATCCAACACCTTCCGTTTTGGTACCAAAAAAACAAAATTAGTTGCAAATCCACCTTATATAATGGCAAAAAATGGAATTTAGTAACATATTTCCTTAAAGAAGCTCAAGTTAGACAAAACCTCTATCTTCAGCTCCTGAGCTTGACAAAAGAATACTAAATGACTGTAAAGCGTAATCAATGTTTTTCGTCTTTAAACCTCTATTGATACAGAAGAGAAAATGTATAGTTATCTACATACGCCATTGGCTGTGGGAATGACGATGGTTCAATGGCCAAATTTACAACTGAATCAATGGAAAAGGTCCTATATTTTGGTGAAGTTTACCACAAAATTCTCCATTAATAACATGGAAATTAACATATTTGTTAAATCACCGGTTATCCCGAAATCTTAAGTTGATAGGAAATTATAAGCTTTATTATTTAAATTAATATTCTAAGACTCCCCCTCACATGTGGCCTCAAACTCTCCCTCATAGTGAGGCTCAACACGTAGAATATTTAACATAAAATTGAGGTAAATTGTTAAGTCAAGGTTCGAACCCATGACTTCTGCTCTGATATCATATTAAATCACCAGTTAAATTGGGTTAAATTGGCTCTTGTGGAGTTCTATCTTCGGCCTTTATGGGTAAAATGGGTCATGCTTAGGGCAATAATTGAGCTGAGTCGAACCGTCTTATGGAGTTCTATCTTTGGCTTTTATTGGTTAAATGGGTCATGCTTAGCCGCTTAGGGCTGTAATTGAGTCGAGTCAAACCGTCTTATAGAGTTCTATCTTCGGCCTTTATTGGTTAAATGGGTTATGCTTAGGAATGTAATTGAGTTGAGTCGAGCCGAGTATAAAATGTTTAAGTTTTGTTCATTTTATTTTATTTCAAACACGACTCAAGCTCGAGCTTATCACAAAACTAGATAATTTGTTCAAGCTTAGCTCATTTATTTTTCGAGCGAGCTCGAGCTTGTTCACGAGTTGCTAAATTAACTAATTCATTCCTTATATAAAGTAAATATTATGATTGTTTTTTTTTTTTTTTATAAATCCATACTAATTATTAGTTAATTGATTATTATTAAGATTTTACCATTTGAGTTAATTAAATAAATTAACATGAATCTTAAATAATCTAATCTCGGGTTTATATATATATTTTATAGTATGTACATAAATTCATTATGTACACATACATATATTTATAAATACATACAAACACGCATATATCTATATCAAGACTTACAATATCATTAATTCAAGTTATATCTATTATATTATGAAAACAATTCATCTTTACTTAAGATGTTCTAATTATGAAATTAAAATAATAATATAAAAAATAATAAAAATAAAGTTATACGAGTTTATATGAGCCTTTACAAATCGAACAAAGTTTATACGAATATAGTTCATTTATTAAACTAACAAAATTCGAATCGAGTTTATACAAGCAGGTTGTCAAACGAACTTGTTCATTTATAGCCCTAGTCATGCTTCGGCGAGTGGTGGATCTCTCCGCTAGCTAGAAAGGGCAATGTGGCTCTTCTCAAAGGGTAGCAGTGTGGAAGATGATTCCGTCTTGCTTAATGTGATGTATTGGGAGCGAGAGAAATAATAGTAGTTTTGATGATTACGAGACAACAGTGGTGGATGTAAAGGCCTTTTTCGTCAAAACCCTATATCACTAGATAGCTGCCTTTGAGTGCCTTCATATTACTAGCTTTAATGATTTTTTGATCTTTTTTTCTTTTTCTAGTTAGGGTTCTCTCTTGCATACTTCATGTGTATTGTGGTTACGCCCTTTCGCTTTTTAATAAAATTCAATTACTTTAAAAAATATATAAATACCAATTATCCTAACAGCTTAAACTAATAGGAAATGAGCTAACCTTATTAGTTAAATTAACATTCTAATAAGATTGTATCCCAAGACAACCAACTTGATGCAATTGTATGCCAAGATATGATTTCCACAAGAATAAAAATCTAATATATATATATATTGTACTTTGGAGATTATGTACATAAATTTTGAAGTTTTGACAAGAACACCCTGCTAAGTGGAATAGAAAAGGAAGGGGACTGCCCAACTACGCAGGCACTAAAGCAATCAGCTACTAAAATTAGAGAAATCATAAATTCAAAAGGAGATAAAGAAGAATCAAAGTCTTCCAATAGTGAAAAGCCAGATTAACAATCATAGAAATACAGCCTTGGAAAGCAAGATCTCAACATCCTCAAAAGTTGTACCATTTTGCTCATTGCATATACTTCATATTACAGACAAAGAGGTAATGTCGTCCATGATGCAGCATCCTAGCCCTTCCCCCAAATCCTCTAAGATACCCACCATGTTAATCATAGTTTTAGGCATTGTCCGATTTTTTTTTTTTTTTAATAACTAACTAAAATATCATTAAAAAGCAAGAGCGCAACCTAGGTATGCAGGAAATACAAAAAATAAACTCCTAACTAGACGGAGAAACATAACAAGAAAATCATGAAAACTAAGCACATTAGGAAAGATAAACGCAGCCGTCCAAAGGTAAAGAGTATTGAATAACAAGGACTTAAGCCCCACCACCGTCTTTTCGCAGTCTTCAAAACTTCTATCATTTCTCTTTCTTCAAAGACAGACAAAAGGCAAGAAAGCAGCATCTTCCGTACAGCTGCGCTCAAAGGGTTACCAAAAAATCCACTCCAACGAGCAAACAAGTCTACTACTTGTCTAGGCATGACCCAAGACAGCCCAACACTGACTGAAGATAGAATTCCCTAATCCACATACTCCCAATTTCTCTTATACATATAGCATCAATCAACCTCTATAATGTTTTGATCAGGGATAACCAAGGGTGCTGAGTTACTGCCAGAAAGTTTTGAGGACCTCATCAAGCTTCCCTCCCTACGCGTCAACAACCGACAACAAGAATCTAGATCAGCACTATGTGAGTGACCCGTTGTAGGTCCTCTAGGTTGAGGATGACGAGCACCTAGGCCCTTCCCTACATCCAAGCCCAATGAAGAAGAAGGCTCAGAACCCGCTTTCACTCTCTACTTAAGCGAAAGTTTGGCTCTAGGCTTGAGAGAAAGTTTGCCTCGTGAAGCAAAAGAACCCATCACACCCTTACCTTTGGATACTGGGTTAGAATCAGCCACAAGAGGGGGATCAGGGCTGCTTAGAAAGACTATTGACTATTGGGTTGGGTTTAGGCTCGACTAACACAAGCTTCTCTGGGTCTGACCTAGAACCTAAGCCAGCTAGGCTCAGGTCCAAATCAACCCACTCAAGACAAGGAGAGACTTCTGTTTTTAGGCATACCAATGTTACTCTGAGAGACCGAAAATCAAAGCTTTCACCCACAAGTCCCCTATCCTTCCTCGAGTGGACTCCACCAACAGAGGATCGGATGCTCCTTCAGTACCTCTGCATAAGACCTATACCCAACCACCTCCTCCGGCGGTTTCAAAGTGTAAGCTGACACACTTCCACCCAAGCCATACGATAAACAGCCACCTCTTTGAACCCCAACTGGCTGACGCCTCCTCCCACCACCGTATATCACATGGAGAAACTGCAGCACCGAGCGTAGCTAGAGGGAGAAGGAACTCCACCCCTTTCCACCTCTACCTTCCGACACAACAATAAAACCCTTGCGCCTACCCCCACCGTACTCTGCCACAGCCAGGTAACACCCATGCTTATTAGAGCAACACTAGGTGAGGAAGGCTATAACCCCAAGTCTGGAAGTTCTCTAAAAGTCCTTGGTTGCCACCTCTTGAATCACGGCCTCCATGGTGGTTAGCAACCAAGCAATGCTAACCTTACCCAGATGAATAGATCGAACAATACCATAACTCCTTTAAAGAATACGTAAAACTGTAGACCCACCCTCCACCACAAGCTCAAAAGCTTTAGGTTCAATAAAACACCACCTTGAATTCCCTATAGAACTAACAAAATTCACTAACAAACAACTAGGACCAATGTCGTTACCGAAAGAGCACACCAACTGAAATGGCCAACAGGATGCGCCTACACACACCGCTGAGAAGTCTCCATCACTCAGAAACTCTTTCTAGAAAATGTTTGAGAAGTCCACTATGTAGAGAAGTTACATTTTTCCTAGTAAGATAATAAGTTGAGGAGGTGGCATTCCGCAATTAAAACTGAAAAGAGCAAACACCAAAGACCACGAATCTTGAGCTGTCCAAAATTGTAAACTAATTGGATTACTAACTCAGTAACTCCCCTTCATTCTTACACATACAGCATCAGCTAACAACAATCTATGATTTGATCAAATCATATGTAGCTAAAAGTTTAGAACTTATGTACCTTAAGAACTAGCAATTACTTAACTCCAATCCCTTCATTCTCTAATTAATTCCAAACATACAACAGATGCACCTCCTTTTCTATCATGCGGTGCCTACAATCACAATTAACTCCGAAAATTCTATACCTTTTGATTCTAAAATTATTCCTAAACATTGCAATTTACGATTCTAATATTATAACTATTTCTAGGTTTATTAGAACTGGTCTATGCAAAAAAATAAAATAAAAAAAGTAATGCCTATTTAAGAAGATTGCAGTTGATCAAGGATTAAAAGGAGAACCTACGGGATAATACTCTCTCTCCTCTAAAACGCTCTCGCCTCTCCTCCTTTTTACTCGACTCCTTCACCCCAACGGTGGCGCTTGTAGGCGCGTCCCGCTAGGGTTCCTTTCTCTCTTGACGTGTTGAAGCTCGGACGTCGTTCTGTTCGAATTCGCAGAGGTTCTTGGGTGGTAGGTTTTCTCATAGCGCTCTATTGTTGGTTGTGTTCTAGTCTGATGTTGGTTCGTCAGGTCTGAGCTTGGTTGGTGCTGGTCTCCGGCTGGTGGTGGAGCGGGTTTGTGCGCGGAGTACCATGCGGCTTTGATATGGAGAGGCGTTTCACTATGGAAGCAAAAAAAATTCTTCTTTTTTGGTGAGAGATGATAAGGCAGATTTACGTTTGGAGGAAATGAGGTAGGGTTTTGTAGGATATGTTTATGTTGTCATCCAGTGTTCCGTTTGGCTAGTGGATACGTTGTAGAGGTGTTGGAGTATCCGGGTAAAGAAGATTTCGTCAAGTCTTACAGTAAGGATGAGAAGGTGCTAATGGTCCATGAGGGTGGTAACAAGGCCGGTCGCTATCTGGAGGTGGCCGTTTATGCAAAGGGTGGTCAAAAAGGCATCATTTGGCTCCCAGAGGGTCGTGGAGGGTGGGGATGGCAACGGTTTGTGAGAGAGTTGCGGCAAGTGCTGAAGTTTTTTGAAGCTAAGGGTGGGTCATTGGGTTCTAAGGCGCCTTCCCCGAAGGGAAAATAGAAGATGGGTGTTGGTGGGGCTTCTCCGTCTTTCGCAGAGGTGGTGAGGGGAGTGGTTGTTAAGCCTCCAGGGTCGATGGTTCCGAAGGTAGAGCCTTTTGTTTTGGATCTACTGCCGGCAGTGGGGTGTAGGAATGTGGTAGACGGGAGAATGGCGGTGAACTACTTTGTTTTGGAGGAGCAGTTGTCTGGGTCGTTGGAGAAGAAGCAAAAGCAATTATGCTTGCTTGGGGACGGCGAATCAAGGAAGAAGAAGAAGGTAGGGTTTATCCGTTCATGGAAGAAGGTTCTAGACAGTCTTTAGTTCACTCTAGAGCGGGCTTCAGCTTCCGGGTTCAAGCTTGTTGGGCCAGGTATGAAGTTCAAGTGCGGCAGCTGGGCTAGGCCTAAGCCCACGAGGGTGAGGCTGGATCTAGGTTCTCCGAGTTTTGGATCCGATTCGAATCCTGATTCGATTTCAATGGCTGTTTCTGGAGCTGATTTGGGTCCAGCGTATTCCGGGAGTTTTGCAGAACGATAGTCCTTCGCTGGTGGGTGTGCTTCCACTCCAGTGGTCGATTATCCTTCCGCCGAGTTGACTGTGTTGGAGGTCGTGGTTTCACGAGAGCTCGAGAATCAGGCAGGCTCACAGTTCGACTTGCCCCCCTTGCAAACTCCGGCAACTTCGGTGTCTCTGGTTGATTCTCGCAGGTCTGAGGGGCCTTCTCCGGTACTGGTAAGCACTGCTGTTGGGTTTGCTTTTCCTTTTCATAGTAGAAGGTGTTTGCTTGACCCCTCAGCTCTGTCTCGAGAGGCCTTCTCAGCCCTTCTCCACCCCTCTCAAGGGTGGCTGAGTTGGGAGAGAGGCTCCGTTCTGCCTCTTTGCCTTCGGTTTCTAAGCCTTTCCAGAAGTACTACCGGAAGGCAAGGGAAAGCAGATTAGGACTATTGGATGAGAAATTAGTGGCTGAGTCTATGGCAGCAATGAGGTTGCCTGTTAGTTTTTCAGCCAAAGAAGCAGCGGCAGTGCTTCCAAAGTTGAACTCAGCAGGAGGGGCAGATTCCATGAAGGGTTGTGTTAAGCCTTCTTCTTCTATGAAGGGATGCCTTCGGCGAAGGTTTCTAAACCCGAGCCCGGTTGTGAAAGCTTCATCTATTCATACCTCGGTTTTAGAGACGGTTGTGTCTTCATCGACTCCGGAAGTTAAGTTGGGGTGATAGGGTTTCCCTCCTCCTTGGGTGGTTGAGTCACTCCTATTGTTGGTAAGGATGATGATTCCAGGGTGAATGGGTTATCCCAATCTCAGAAGTGACCAATACGTTTTGGTCCATCTGGGGAGGTGGATCATGGTGAGGATGAGGATGCGTCCTTGGCAATTATGGATGCCTTTGAATATGACTTTTTTCAGAAAGTTAAGGTTGCACAGCTGAAGACCAAAGGGAGGAGGAAGATTTTGAATTTGGTTAGCACCATTAATTCTGGTGATGCAAGCGCGTCATCTTGGTATAGGAAAGGCAAGGCTCACGTGTTGTAGAAGGGTGTGTTTCTTGAGAGTTCGGGTTTGAGGGCTTTTGTTGTTTGAGGGTTTGTTGGGTCTTTTTTCTTTTTGTAGGCTGTTTCGTTTTTTGCTTTCTAGTTAAATGCTTTCTTTTGTATACTTTCGATATACTTAGGGGCGCCTTACGCTTTTAATAAGACAAGTTTATTACTTATCAAAAAAAGAAGATTGCAGTCATTTGAAAAGTCCAATATGAAATTTTCAGATCCATGGTGATGTCCACTTAAGTTTTGTTACTTAATTATTTCAAACAGTGCTATAAAATGGAAGATTCCATCAATGAGTGGAATTTCTTTTCTTTTCTTATAGAAATTTTATAAAAGATAAAAGCGCCCCCTGAAGATACATGGAGTATACAAAATGACGCAAAAACAGAAAGAACAAAAAAAGACAAGAAACAAGAAAAAAAAAAAAAAAAAAAAAAAAAAAAAAAAAACCCCACAAAGACCCAACCACAGCAGAAAACCCAAAGCACCGCAACAAAAAATCAAAAACCCTCTATAACATGAGTGGAGTTTCTAAACACAATGAAATTTGAAAACAAGACTAAGTTTTGTCCCCCAGGATTGTAAGTGATACTAAAAGGAAAATTACCTTGTGTATGGATTCAAGCTCCTTGAGAGCAGCAGGTGTCTTTGGCACCTGAAGTGTTCCTGGTGTAAATATTTCTCGCAACCGTACTATGCCTTTGTTGGCATAATTTTGTGCAAACTGGTGCATCATGATAGATCATATTAATTCATAGTTAATACCAAACGTCAATAGATTTTCAAGAACTATATACTTGATCTTACTTGTGTGAGACCCTGAGATGCAATCTCATCATTCATGTCAACTGGACTGCACAGCACATATATTAATGATACTGAAACTGAACAAGTTAGCAAAAGAATAAAGCTACCTAACTTGCTCAGTCCACCAAGTTTTTCATCCAAGGAGAAGTCCACCAAAACAGGTAATCATATTCTAAAAACTTGGGCGGCAATCTAATACTAAAACAAATTTTGACCTTTTCAGATGGATAAAAGATAATACCTGATGCAGAAAAGGTACTTATCATGCAAACCGAGCGGCAATTCATCAATAACAGCAGCAACTTTCTGACATCAATATTGCAATTAACATCTAAAGTAAGAGTTGATACAAGATAAACACATATTGGGGATATGTTCCCTGATTGCTGGGGGGAGAATGATAAAAACATACCAAACTTTCTTCACAATCAGTAATAAAATAATTCTCAGATATTTTGGCGTTGTCCAAAAAGTGCTCCTGCCAAAATAAAAAACCTCTTAACTATGAAATAGGTTGAGTTTCAACAAGTTTTTCAAAATTTTAACAATCAGATTTACTTCTCAGTTGGCTGAAAGTATTCATTACAATTTTCAAATGTTCAAACTCATTCAATGAGGAATCGTGGTTATTTTTACAATCATAATTTCTTTACTTGTTTAAGCCTTTTGATCATTTTTTACCAGTTTCAACCAGCACTCAGTTGATATCCGAAGGAAATTAAAAGTGGATTAGTAAAACAGAATGGAGTTTTCTTAGGAGCTAAAAATATGTAATTGATAGATACCCTCATTCTATTCTCTCTTCTTTTACTTTTTCTTTTTCTCTGTCTTTCTTTCTTTCTTTCTTTCTTTTTTTTTGGGGGGGGGGGGGGGGGGGGGGGGGGGTGGATGGGGAGGATAGATTACTGAAAAATACATAAGTAGGGAAATATTGCCGTTGGTTTTTTCTTTTGCACTGTCACATGCAGTGTATGGGGAGGGCAGGAGAGCGGAGCTCCAAGATTCAACAACCTTCACACACAATGTAAAGGAATTTTCGTTTCTCTTTTCTTTCTTTTCCTCACAAGTAAAAATCCATGACATAACAGATTGAATCATAATCCTTAGCATCAGCTATGCAGAAACAATTTTAATTGCTCTAAAAAATGTATAACTCAATAAATAGATAGGCACAAAAATTAATAGACATCAAGCAAATAAATAGATGGCTACAGAAGATACAAAGGAAACGGAAATGGTCAAGTGAAGACCTACCAATATCTGATGGAGGCCATTTGTTTGGTGTACACGTGAGTACATGAACATGAGATCGAAGGTAGGAAATAGTCCAGCACGCTGCATACCAAGAGTTACTTCGATTAAGAAAAATGATGATGCAACATAAAACGATGATACCAAACCACAGATTTATATTATAATTGAAAAGCAAATAGTGGTCATATGCATAAGATGCGCGGTGACCATTTCGTTGATGGTAGGATAACCTCTAGAGTGGGCGATGGGGATTTGAGTGATGAATGAAGCAAGGGTAGATCCTCTGCATCTATACAAGTCACTTCGCCAACAGGAAATTTTGATCCATACCGGCCCGCTCTCCCTACAGGTAAATTCAACAAGCCATCTGAAGCGTTCATGGAGGATCGAAATACACAGATCATACCATTCCAAGCTCAGGAAACAAATAACAACGGAACATTATCACCAAGCAACTATTCTTTACTCGATATGCAAGTGTTGGCAACAACAGATGATATCTTGATAGCATATAAATTGGTCGAACATAGTGACCACCGGGCAATTCAAGACAAAGGGAACAAAATGGCTCACTTCAAGGGCAAGCCCCAAACTCATTCCAAACTTTCAATGAGATACAACGTATACCAAATGAAAGAGAGAGTATCCAACATCTATATTCAAATAATGTAGAAGGCATAATGTCTTAATGATCTCAAGCTCTACATACTGCAAGCTCTTCTTCCAAAATAAATATAAAATAAATAAATAAAATAAAAACTATCATTGCAGCAAAAAATGGGAATTAACATTTAACTAAAATAAATATCTGTTGTGACACTGATGTCAAAAAGTTGCAGGATTACCAACAGAAAAAGGAAATCCATTCACAAAAAGTTTTCCTGCCCAATTTCCACATTAACATGATCTTTAAACCTCTATGAGATATTGAGAACAAGTTAACAGTTCAATCTTACAACCATGCTAAAAATACTACCAAAACAAAATTCTAAAGTTTGGCTAGGATTAAGCTACCTGCAATTTGCTTGATTTCAGGCACGGTAAGATCCCTCATCTCAATACCATCAAACTTCTTCATAGTTGAAAATATGATCCTGGAAATGTTCAGATTGAGACCCATCCCAATGGCATCACTAGCCACAAGGACATCAAAGTCACTGCTTGCATCGTTGAACATTGTTGCCTGCAGTCCTAAAGAACATTTTAACTCAGCAAATCCATAACCATCAACTATAGCGGACCATAAGAGAGAAAATAAACAATCAACAGAAAATTGAGAGAAGGTTTCCTTTTATGTGTGTGTCTATATATATATATATATATATATAGAGAGAGAGAGAGAGAGAGAGAGAGAGAGAACTAATTTAAAAAGTGGAAAAAAACCCTCAAAGTACAATAAGAAAAATCGCACTTCCACTAGGAGAAGTACATTGTAAATGAATTTTGGTATCAGTACATGCCAAACAAATAACTACAGTAGAGGAAAACATATTTTAGATAAGGGGGAGAACTGCGAGCTTTTTCAGAAATTTATAACAGAAAAAGGAAACAAAAGGGGTTGGGGGGGGGGGGGGGGGGGGGAGGAAAGAAAAAAGAAGCAAGGAAATGTAAATGACATCAATTGAGAAAATACATCTGTTGCAATGAACTAAGCATAGGTATAACAGAGGCGAGATAAAGCTTTTTAGACACAAGGAGGAAGGCATACCTGTCTGGTTCGAGTGTCTGGCGGCAGTGAACCATAAACTACAGAACAAAGATGCTTTCCTTCATTTTCAATTTTCCTCTACAGTGGTGGAGAGGATACAAATGTACTTAGAAAAGTTATTTTACTAAATAAAACACATATTATGTCACATGTGCATTGTATAAACATAACTTAGAAAAGAGAAAAGAAACAAAGTTCCCTTATGTCAAGAAATTAAACTCAATACATAGGATGTCTACAGCAACAGAAGTTGGAAAGTAAATTTCTATCTTTGGTAAGCCAAGGAGCAGACTTTAAACATTAATGAGTAGAAGAACGTTTTGATTGAAGGAAACCCTTCAGTTCTTGAGTAAATAAAAAGAGTGCTTCCACTTCTGCAAGCTGATCGCTTCCAGCAGCACAACAGTAGCATGAGCTCCTCTGGCCACCACTCAGACTTCGGAGGACTTGTATCTTCTCCTTTCTCATTCTCCTTCTATTGGACACAGAACTTGGGGGCATAGCAAACTACTAGCCTTTGACAAAGACTAAAATAGGATGCCCTAAAACACCTTGAAGCGAAGCCCATAGCAAATACTTATTTTAACACCATCAATAAGAAGATTTACTGAATCAAACTCTTTCATTCCAGACCACCTAAGTAGAGCCATGGTGATAAATTCATGGGTTACCATCATCCCCTTCGCCTCAAGAATTTTAAATCGTGTGTCAAATTTTGTCTATATTCTATGGCATACTTATAGGCTAACTAACAAATTTTCCAAATTGTAACTAGAGAATTTCAAATTGTGCAACTTAGTGAACAATGAAGAAAGATATTATATGACATCTCTGACTCTGAGTCCATCTTGAAAATTATTCAATTTCTGAGTCTGATTTGAAAATTATTCCAAAACCACAACAAAATTCTGTATTGATCTGTCCGCTGGAGCATATCACAAATTTTACCATCATTAAAAATACAGACCGATCTAAAAATCTAAACATAAGGGGTCTTCAAAGTTTCATATAATTTCAGATTGGAATACAGCTTTCTGTCTTCTCCTCCTTTATGCTGAGTACATATCTGCACAAACTACAATCTCCTGTCCAAAGCTAATTACATGTGCAACTTGAACATGCTTTTAGAGCTTCTTGGGCTCAAGTATGAAAAGATTTAAAGTAGAAGATAGAAACTTGACATTTATTATCAATAATAATTCAGAAAAACAGTGTTGCATGTGCAAGAAAATTAGGGAATCCATCGATCATCTTCTACTTCACTGTGAAGTAGCTAGAGATCTATGGGTATCAATTTTTTGTCTTTTCCGAACAGAGTGGGCCATGGCCCAACGGGTGGTGTAGCTATTGGCTAGTTGGAGAGACCAGGTTGATAACCACCATAACATAGAAGTTTGGAGGACGATTCCCCTTTGCTTGATGTGGTGTATTTGGAGATAACGCAAAACCCTAAATTTGAAGATTGTGAAAGAACGAAATACCCAAAATTCTGAAGATTATGAGAGAGCTAAAGTTGAGTTAAAAGCTATTTTATTCAAAACTCTCTATGGGTGGATGACTGCTTTCAACAGTTCTCACTTTTCTAATATTTTAGAATTTCTGATTTTTTTTTCTTCTTCCTAATTGGGTGTCTCTCTTGAATACTTCTTGTGTACTTAAGTTTTACCCCTTCGCGCTTTCTAATAATATTGAATTGAATTATTTATCAAAAAGAAAAAAGAAAATACATAGTTTTTACCTGTTATTACTTTGCTCATGATCCAACTCCAATCATAAGAACTCTTAACAGTTATGTCAACTGAAACTAATGAACCATAATTAGTTTGATAGTATGTTCAAATCAAATTCTGCACCCATTACCAGTATCAGCTTAAAGCCCATTTTGTACCTCCCAAACATCTTTCCAGAAGCTATGCTCCATGCCTCAATCATATGTCCTCTATTAGGATCACGATTCTGACATGATCTATTGTTTCTACTTATCGAAAAAAGACATGATCTACTGTTTCCATTTAACCAGGTAACACAAGTCATGTATTTTATACAGGAAATTCTAGCTCTTAGCTTGATTGAGCGTAAATACACCACGCTTGTGAGCCTCATGGGGATCAGGCGTTAAATCTGATCATAGTTTGGAAAATTGCTTTATTAAGATAAAAAGAACCAAATCAACATGGCAACAGTTTTAGAATAATTTCACACTTTCTGCCCACATGGTCATTCAACCCATTTTCTCTTTCATCCTTTTTTTTGGGGTAAGTACATATATTTTCATCTAAATACACACAAAAAGAGAAAGAAAAAAAAAATTGTACGATAGCTAGATAGGCTCATGTTCACAGCAAATGTATCATTGCTACAAGAAAATTTAGACAAGAAAAATAAAGATTTCAGGACAAAATAATTAAACCCACATCAAGTGGGATTAAACAAGAAAGAAAACACGGGGACAGAACATAACGATAAAAGTAGAAACAAAAGAGAAGTAACTACTGACCTTTAATCCGTATATCTCACGACGCGAAAAGGTTATAATGCAATCGCCTGTTTGTACATGAGAGAAGGATCCAAGAGGGACCTTTGATGGAACTAGTGGTGAAAGTCTCTCATAATATTGAACCTATTGTATGGCATATACAATGAAAAAGGTTTGCCACAAAAAAATCAGTAACATGATCCAAACACCACAAAATTAGCATACAACTTACAGCCACATAATGGCAGACTTGCATTACAAAGTTTTTTTTTTTTTTTTAAAAAAAAAAAAAAAAGAAAGAAAAAAAAATCTTCATTTCTTTCTGTTGCGGATAGGAGGGGGCATTGTGAATTAGAAAATATAGAATGATGATTGGCACATTACCATTTGTATGCCCAAACATAAAATTCTGAGGATATTAGTTAATCAAAGACAATTTATAGGAATTAGGACTACTTCAAGAAAAGCCATTACGGAAACCAAAAAGTGGGACTCCCTTAACTTTGTTGCAAAAGAATTTCAGGTTCATTTTAGTCCAACAAAGGTAAACAGACTGAATACATCAAAAAAGGGAAGAAAAAAAAAACAAAAACAAAAACAAAACAAAACAAAATGTTTCCTACAACAATAAACTTCTGAATAAATTATCATTGAGAAAAAAGAGAGAGAACAGTTACCCTTCTTTCTTTTTTAAAGATATTCCACAGAGATTCAATAAATTTGCAAGATGGCAGCATGGCCAAAATCACATCGAAAAAGATGGACCAGGAAGAAAAAGAGAGTGGGGAGAAGCACAAAGGATAACAGAAGACCAAAAGAAAAACAAAAGGTCACATTACAATAGGCTTGTCAATTTCATTCTATCTTCTCTTTTGAACAATGAAAGAAAGTGAACTCCATATGGACACTTTACAATAGACTTGCAATCAACTATTTCAAATCCACAAAAAAAAAAAAAGTTCTCATCTATTTGCTGAAGAAGTAAAGTAGGATTAATGCACATATCCTTAATGAACTAAAACAAGAAATTTTTTACTCAAGATTACATTAAATAGATTATTACCTCAATTTCATCACCTGTCACTTTGAGTATTTCCTGGATAAGGGGAATGGCAGCTGCATCTCCGCAAAGGTGAAGCTCATCAGCAGAGATTCCTAATAGAGCACGAGTAAATGAAAAACCCCTTGTCCTACATCCCAACATCTGAGGAAGAAAGATGATAAGAATATGAATAAAAATAACTACAAAATATAAGTACCTAAAGAAAATTTGCAAGCTTGGAATTTATATAAAACAACATCAATAAGGGCAAAGCCACGTAGTCCAAAAAGTTGGGGTTCTCTGGACCAATATTACTTCACCAAGAAGTTCCACCTAGGGCTCATCTTCAAACATATAATTGACAAACATGATGTTCAAAGAAACTTCTTATAATTGGTGGTCGTCTGGTAGGCCAAGGAGCGCTATGGTGTTGAAAATGGTGCCAACGTGCCTCTTTTGGTGTTTATGGAAGGAAATAAATGATAGAAATTTTGAGGACAAGGAAAGGACTATGAGGGATATTATTTCTATGTTTTTTGAAACTTCGTATCTTTAGACGGTGGCATATGTGTCTCCTCTGTCGATTAGTTTTAGTGATTTTCTTTTTTGTTTTGCCCTTTCTAGTTAGATTGTTCATTTTGTATACTTCTTGTGTACTTAGTGGTACCTTACGCTTTCAATGATATTGGTTTTATTACTTATCAAAAAACAAAATAAGCAAAGCAAAGATATTGAATCAAAGTATTGTTATAACATGAAAACCGACTCCCTTTTATTAAATAAGAGGAATCTTTTAAATATAATTATACATGCTTTAGGGCAGACCCTAACCTTTCCCGTAATTGGCTGATTCCCATCTACAAACTATAGAAACTAAATCATTTGCATTAAGGTGCACTTTCACTAATTTCACATTTATATAGAATTTAATTAACAGCAAACAAATGCTGATGAACTTGGTAAAATATGCAGGAAGTAAGTCTCCAGATAAACCAAGGGCATGCCTGAATTTCATCAATAACAGCACAATGGTAGTCTGATGTTACATCAGCCATCTCAACTGTCACAGCCTTGTGTTCTGCACCATCAACTTCCTCTCTTTCTTGTCCCGTAATGAGATTACAAGGCACTTTTGCCTTGTTCAACCGTTTAGCCACCTCCCAAGCCAACAATCTCAATGGACCACAGTATATGCCTGCACAGTAATGACAGATGCTTAAGAATTTTACATACAGCTATCATACTCTCTCTTAATTCTTTAACTAAGAGGATTTGGTAAGGAATTTTTTGATAAGTAAGGATTTGGTAAGGAATTTACCAGATGAACTCGACTCAAGTTGCTTCAGAGCATGGTATGTTTTACCACTATTTGTGGGACCCATATGCAGGATAACCTTGCGATGTTTCCTTCGAGCATTTGGGTACCATGTATGAGGACGACTAAAATAAATAAAAAACTTCATTGTGAGGATTCTATGACGGGAAAGAAAACATTGCATTCACAATAAGCATAAGCATAATGACAAGAATTAGTGGTACCCTATGACTTGAGTATGTGGATAAGACATTTATTAGAACAATGGAAAAAAGGCTTTGTCATAATCCAAACTTTTTTTTTTTAAAGGAATCCAAATATCATTAAAAGCATAAGGCGCCCCTAGGTACATGAGAAGTATACAAGAAAAAGCACCTAACAAGCTAAAAGGAGAAAAAAGAGCAAGAAAATCATGATAATTGAGCACCAAGGGAGAAATAAATGCAGCCATAGAAGAAAGAGGACTAATACTCCTCCAACGTTCTCTCGCGATCTTTAAATTTTTTATCATTCCTTTCACATTGAAGGCATTATAAGAGGCAAAGAGGCATCATCTTCCACACAACAACACTTTGAGTACTACCAGCAGTCCACCAACAAGCAAACAAGTCGACTACTCGGCTAGGCATAACCCAAGATGGCCTCATAAAGGAGAAAAAGATGGTCCACAGACTCCACAATCCTCTTACACATACAGCACTTGTTAATTACAATGACATGCTTCTTCTTAAGATTGTCCATGACAAGGATCTTTCCTAAAGGGCTTCTGACCAAGCAAAGAAAGCCACCTTCAAAGGAGCCTTAGTCCACCAAATACTCTTTCGAAGAGAGCCACCAATACAAACCAAGACAATCTAGAAAGATCTAACATTGAACAACCCTTTCTTGAAGAGAGTCCACCAACGCTTGTCTTCACCTTCCCGTCTCCCACTAAGTGAATACAAGAAGTCGAAGAACGAGGCAAAGATATCCACTAATTAGAGTCACCAAAAAGCACCAAGTGGGCTACTACAGAGGCATCCTTCACACAAGTAATACCATATAAATCTAGAAAGGCTTCCTTCAGGGCCTTATCCCCACACCACGGTTCATGCCAAATCTAATCTTAGAGCCAACCCCCACCTCAAATCTGATATGACTTGAAAAATCCCCAACCCCTCCTAATATTCTTCCATAACCCCACCCCCACCTCAAATCTGATATGACTTGAAAAATCCCCAACCCCTCCTAATATTCTTCCATAACCCCACCCCATACCTCTCTCTCTCTCTCTCATATACACAATGCAAGAGTGAGGATTGAGGGACTTTTATAGTGTCAGTGACAAACTTATTTTTTATTAATTCAACGATATGATTTCAGTGGTTCAAATCTGTATCATAAATACAACCAACTTAACTATGAAGAATGTTAGCTTTATCAAACGATTTAAAGACCAGATAGTTTCCAATCCCATATAATGTAAAGCCCCATGATTTTGTATCCATATCACTAAAATAGAAACAAAAATAGGGAATGGAATCATTAACCTAACTCAACAACAAGCAAGTCTGTCTCATATACATAACAATAAATAGGTAAATAAAATCAGTTAGAATGCTATGCTAGAGCAAACCAAACAGTCGTGATATCCAAGTACTCAGAAATGTATTATCTAGTTTCAGTCTATGTAATTTTCATGTACAAAATTATTGCATTACAAAGGCAAAAGTAAATTTTTTCTCCCAAGTGAAGATAACACTACTTCAGTAGCTGTGAACCACATTTCTTACGTGAGATCTGTAAAGTCAAACTTCGTGGTACCAGCACAACTGCTGTACTTTCTCATTGAACGAGAAATGGTAACTAAAGCTGCAATCCTCAATTCCAAGTGCAGCCAAATGGGCTCCATATTTCCTGCTACACAATGGAGAGAAAGGGAGTGAGAAAAACTCCAAACAACACAACTAGTTCAAAACCCACAACTACAACTTTTTATGTAACTATCAAACCTGAATAATTGATAGCATGATGTGAAAATGAACAGTAAGAAATACTCATGTTAGCTAATAATATTAGTACTATCAAGCTAAATATCCACCAGCTTATAAGTGTGACCAGTCCTGTAGCAGAATTAGGCACATTACATGCGCCACCTGATAAAACAAAGAATATCTCTAAGCAATTAATGGTCAGAGCTAGATGATATGAATATCTACTCAAACAACTCAAGTTTTTCCCCTATAGCCATTTATAAGAGAACTTACCAAAGTAGAAAATTAGAGATTGCGGATAATTTTATTGATATTCCACCATGTTCAACTAGTTTGTTAGTCAGTATGCCTATTGCAAGGTCAGGATATGGTAAATAACATATACAGCCTAAAAAGAGCAAATTTTGAGATCTCTGTTTTCTTTCTTCCTTCCTTCAATCTAAAAAAAAAAAAATCAAAATCAAAACACCCGATTCAAATTGTTATGTAAGATTCCATTCTTAATTTAGTCTTTCCTTAAACCAAAACACTTCTCTTTCTTCTAGGATAGAACAACCATACAACATACTGTTCTCAGCTGGGATTACCGAGGATATGTAGAAACAGAAATAAATCCCATTCCGCAGTAACCCCAGAAAACAACAAACTATGCTTAACTAAGCCCACCATTATCAAACTTAGGTTGACTTTAAGAAGAAAAAAAACAAACAAACAAACTTCTTTCTTTCTTTATATTTTCCACAGTTTTCGCGGGTACCAAACACCTTCAACTAAATCATAAAAAACAAAACAAAACTTTAACACGAAATTGAAGATTTATCAAAGAAAATTAAACGAAGGTCAGGCGGTCGAACCGTGGAGCGTACGAGAAACGCCCAGAGACGATGAAACTCTTCGACGAAGTAAGAACGAGGCCATTGCTTTTTGGATTGGAATTTTTTTTATTTTTTTTTGTCAAAAAAAAAAAAGATTCAGAGGAAAACCAATAACGAGAAATGGGTGTAAACGTAAGACATCATCGTATTCGAAGGGAAACATGCGGTGGTTGGTGCTCCCTCTCTGCTCTCTCGGGGTTCGTGGGCTTCGCTTCTAGCGCCATCTTGGGGGAGAGAGAGTGGGAGGTCGAACCCTGGAACATGTGCTACGAGTCGTTTACGCGGCAAAGAATCTGGGTTCTTGAACCCAGCCCACCCAATGTGCAAAGTGCAAACCTTTGAAACAACATGGTCCAGTTGAGAAGGTATGATTGAGGAACTTTTCTGTGTACAGTCTATCATAATTTTTTTTTTGGGTTAAATATTTTATTCGTATCCGGGTTTTAAATTTTTTTAAATTTAGTACATGAGTTTTCATTTGTTTCATAAATAGATCTAAGTTTAGGAGTAAAAACTACTTTGATACTTTTGGCCAAGAGGGTGACTAACCGTTAATATTTAGACGAAAAATGTAACAAAAGTATCAAAGTGGTTTTTACCCCTAAACTCAAGTCCATCTATGAAACAAATAAAAAATCATGTACTAAATTTAAAAAAGCTTAAAACTCAGGTAGCAATAAAGTATTTAATCCTAATTTTTTTAGAATTTTTATTTTCAAGAATAATTTAATAGTGAAAGTAATTAAAGTTCAATTTATTATTTTTAATATAAATAGTTTGAATTTAGAAAGAGATAATATGCAGACAATAAGGGAATTCGGGATTGAAAAATTATTCTTGCACAACTCACTTACACAACTTCTACACAACCTCAAACACATTGGTGGGACTCATGTATGTGAGTTCCACCATACATGGGTCCCACCAATATGTCTTGAGTTGTGTAAGTGGGTTATGCAACAAACACATCCCTTCAGGATTTACCTGCTATATTGGCTCCCGAACATTTATAGAGATAGAAGATTCACATTTGCCGCCCTGACACATCAAATATCTCGTGCAGGCTTCTTCTTAGAGAAATGATACACTTATATTTCCTATACATCTTTTGTACATCTACATACAACCAAGTTTTAAATTCACCATTAAATTTGTAGGGCCCAATATGAGTCCTATAAATCTAAAAGTAGATTTAAAAATGAAATGTACAATAGATGCATGTATGGGAGATGTAAACATATTATTTCTCTTCTTGTTGTTGTCCTCTACACCCTACGCATCAAATATTGAGAAATGCTGGGGTGAACACTCTTGTACACCTCTTGCCCACTCTTACAAGTGTTTTTATTTTTTAACCAAATAAAATAAATTTTAAAATGGAAGGATGGGACAAGGGGTGCACAGGAATGTACACCTCAACATATCTCACAAGAGATATGACACATTGTCACCCCAAGACATAACTTATGACCACATTTGCCCACGTGACGTGGCAACTTTTATTTTTATCTTTTTTAGGAAAAAAAAAAAACTAAAATTAGTTAGGGGACCACCTTGCCACAAAGGTAAGGTGATCAATAATTGTGTCTTAGGGTAGCAAAAAATCATATCTCATCTCACAAATATTTCATTTTGGACAGCTGTCGACTTTGTCATTTAGTAGGTCATTATTGTAACGTGGCAGGAGTAAGGGCCTTCTATGTTACACCTCCATATGTATGCCTTCAAATCACCAATGGGCTTGGGTGTGATTCTCGGCAAACCGATTGTCATGGGCTTCATTTCTTGTCTTAACAGGCCAATCTTAATGTGAGGAATGAGGGCCCATGGGTCCTCAGAAAAAGGGTCCACCAGTTGCCCTCCAATTCTCATGTCGACTTGATACTCAAGTTGAGTTATAAGAATTCCAGTCAGTGAACGTGCTTAATAATAGCTTTTCTCTCTTTTTTTCCTTTTCTTTTTTGGGCAATCCCACCCATTCGCTTGATACACTTGGCAAAGGTTATATGGTCGATTTGAGTCTCAAGGGTGGCAGAGGTACATTCATTATGTCTGTTATAATGTTTGGTAAGGACGTTCATGATGATGGCTTGCCAGTTGTGTAATGTTCAAGACATTAATTAGATATTTAAAATATAAGTTACATTAAATGAATACTTAGAGTTAGTAAAATGGGAAGAAAACATTAAAAAAAAAACACTTAGAAAATACATTAAAAAAAAAAATTTGGGAAGTCGTGTCCCGACAAGCACAAAACAGGGTCAAGACAGGAGTTCCAGAGAGTGAAAATTCACTCTCTATGGGTTGTGTCCAAACAGGCATATCCTATGTCCGGACACGAGTTACAAAATGCGAATTCTACGACTCTTAAACACGTGTGTCTGGACAGGCACTTATTGTGTCTGGACACCAGGTGATATAAAAGCGAAAATGAGTTTTTTTTTGCTAATTTTTTCGGAACCTTCTAGCCCCTTCACGATTTCTCTTGGGTTTTTCATCTAAAACCCTTGATCCACAAAGATCCAAGCCCCCAAGCACAAATCTAACATCGGAAATGTGATCTACGACGCCCAATCTACGTTTCTACCATTCGATTTGAGGTAAAATCCGAAATTTATAATCTCTCTAGTTTTGGGTTGATTCTTGAGAGATTATGCTTAATCTTCCAATATTCTCTAGGTATTTGGTATTCTTGTGGTACTCTAGCTATTTTCAAGCAACGGGTTTTAACTTGGTAAGAAATCAAGGTAAATCCCTAAATCCTAACTTTTGGGTAATTGTCTAAGTTGTGATTTCAAGTGCCTAACCCTAAGAATCTAAGATTATCTTATGGGTTAGTAATATTTGTATTTGGGTTGTTGAATGGAACCCTAAAAATTCTATGGGTCTAGTGTTAGAAATTGCTAAAATGTGTGCAATGTATTGATTCTAGTGGTGCATTGCAAGAATTGGCTAGGAACTCATAGTTGAGTCTAATATCCGCGCAGCCAAGTGAGTGTTCTACTTATTGAGTTTTAAAGTATGATGAAAATGAAACATGATTTATGCTCCGTTTGTTTCAGTGTAAAATATTTTTTAGAAAATGATTTAGGCATTTTCCGGTGTTTGGTGAGGGCGAAAATAATAGTCAACAAAAATTATTTTCAGTTTGACCGTAAAAGCCTCTTTAATTTTTAAAAAACAATTTATGGTTTTGAAAACCGTTTTTGAAAACCATAAATCGTTTTCCAAATTTCAACTCTTCATTATTGCAAACACGTTTGTAGGAATCCTCCACCACTGGGGCATTGGAGTTTGTTGGTAGCCCAAATCTACCGCAGAAGGTTCCCGTTTATCGGATTCTGACGCCAGTGACCGCCGTCAGAATCTAGCCAATACAGCAAGAATCCGACACAAATGGCCAGATTTAGGCCACATTCGCTGGAATTCAGCTGTTCTCTGTTGAATTTTGGCCAGTTGGCTGGAATCCGGCACTAATGGCCAGATTCCGGCCACATTTGCCAGAATCCGACCAACCCAAATTCTGACGAATCAGGCCGAAATCCAGCACTAATGGCTAGAATCCGAATCATACTATTATATGCCGGATTCTGGCCATTGGCTAGAATCCAGCACAATGGCCGGATTCCAACCACATTCGCCGGAATCTGGCCGAAATCTGGCACAAATGGCCGTTGGTGATTTTTCGTCATTGTGATTTTTCCATACGAGCCAAATGTTGGAAAATATTTTCAAGGAAATCATTTTTTCTCATCGAAAATATTTTACGACAGAAACAATTTTACGTTGAAACAAACGGAGAATTACATGATTTGTGTTGTGAAAATGACCTGTAGAAATATTTAAATTTCATGAGAAAATTATGTGTTAAAAGCATGAATATGAAAGTAATTATATATTGATTTGAGCATGAAAGCATGTGTTGGAAAGACCAATGGGCTGCTGTTTCCTTTTGGTACTGTATTGTGAAAGACCAATGGACTGGTGTTCCCCTTTAGCAGCGTGTTGAAAAAGACCAATAGGCTTGTATTCCCCTTTGACACAGCATTATAAAAGACCACTAGGCTGGCGAGTTCCCCTTTGGCACTGCATTATAAAAGACCACTGGGCTGGCGAGTTCCCCTTTAGCACCGTGTTGTGAAAGACCGTTGGGCTTGCGTCCATAATCGGCGACTGTGTTGTGTACATGAGCATACATGATGTTTTATGCGATGTTTTAAGATGATTTCATGACTATATGTTTTAATTTTCATATTAAACGTATTAATATGCATATGAGTCTTAATGGGAAAGAGAATATGTATATTTTTATTCGGCTAGTCTGCATCAATGTTTTAAAGGCACTAAGCTTGATTGTGCTTAGATACTTGTATTACCCAAATGTTGTAAATGCTTGTATCTCTGTATAGCTATGCTTGATGCCATGTGCTTTCTGCTTATACGTACTTGTATGCCAGTGTTTTCCAGATAGGAATGCTTATATACGTATATGGTTGATCCACTTAGTATAAAAGTAATATTTTGTAGATGAGCTTGTATATATGCAATTCCAAGCAGTAGATTGGAATGCTTATATACGTTCATAGCTACATAATATGCTTTCACATGTTTCTGAAATATCGGTATTTACCTTATTAGCTACAAGATATTTTCAAGTGATAGATTTTTATAACTATAAACAGTAGTTGTTATTGTAAATGAATGATAAAACGAAATGTCGGTTCTATACGAAAACTTAGTAAGTATTATACTAATGAGGTGGTGAACTTACCTTCACCTATACGAACGTGGCTAACTCCACGACCGTTTAAACAATGATGTTTTTGCTGCAGGTACTGCAAATATAAATGATAACTCTGAAGCACTGTACTTGGGATATTACGATTAAATCCCACTTCAACGGTCGTAATTGTTGGACCATGGGTTGTCCATCATTTTGTAGTCTTTTGTATATGGCTCATGTTGCTTATGACACGTGTATTTATAGAGTCATCCTTTTGGTATGTAATTAATAAATTATATGTTAAGCCTTGAACATATAGATGTTGTAATGACTTTTTTGTGTAATTAACAGTTGATGTTTTATAGATGTGCTTTCTGTTATTCATATTATGTTACATGTGTTTCAGTGCATAAATGTTGACTCTGAATATCAGGTACATATTATAGGGTATGTACAATATGTTGGCTTTGCGACATGTAGTCGTGCCATTGTGATGACTCATTTTGTGTTTGTATAACAAAAAAAAAAAAAAAAAGGTTTGTCACAAGTTGAAAGGGAATGGATGCATTAATTGTTAGGTACGACGCACGCGTCCCTCGGTCCACTATGTTTGTTCCCCGTGGGCGAAAGTACCTTGTATGCGGGAAATGTTGACTCAATATTATGAAATAATACTAGGCTACTAATGGATCTACCTCCAAGTTCCAAATCTATTGATTGTAAATGGATATTTAGAAGAAAATATAGTTCTACTAGGCATTCAAACCTTCAAGGTAAGGTTAGTAGCAAAAAGCTTTAAAACAAAAGAATGACATAGACTATTTTGATATTTATGCACCTGTAGAAAGGATCACATATGTTGATATAGTATTTTGAATGGTCGAGTTGATGACTGAGCTTCTCCTGCAAAATAAGTGAGAGGTTGTCAGAAAGCTTTCGATCTTGAAGGACAGGGGGCACTCCAACGCCCAAGTCAATCAAGGTCTTTTAGTAAATAAAGAACTTGAAGTCTACTGGTGGTGATCGATGAGGAGTTCACTCTCTGAAAAACGATTACATGGGGAGTTGGAGCAGAGACACGTGAGGAATGGGTCATCCTACATATTGTCTTGGTAAAGTTACAGAGGGATTTTTTATTTTTCACAAAGTTTTCATTTTCATCAACAGAAATAATGTGTTGTGTGATTGTTGATGATTGTTATCTTGAGATTTTTATTACCACAAATAGATTATATTTATTCGTATTGTTGACTGATGTATGTTTGTTATTCTGTTGAGTCTGGGATCTAAATCATAAGAGTTGCTTCAACTATTGTATTTTTCAGTTAATATCTATAGAAAATATAAACCCAATATGTAATCATATCATATATTTTAACACACACTAAGTACTTGGACCTTAAACACAAGAACAAGGCGTTTTACTTTAGGGAAGAATTTCAGAGTGGCCTTGTGCCATGTTGAGAGAAGAAAGTAGGCTTGACTCATTTGTGAAACAAAACTGAAACAAGGAAGCACCAATGGAATCATAGAAACGCAAAAATGCATTCCATGCATTAACAAATGGAGCACGAGTACCTCCTAAAATATTACAGTTATTTTTTTTTTGAGATTTTTGTAGTCCTATTTAAGCCTTATTGTGACTTATTTAATTGGAAAAATTGTACTATTTGTCCTGGCGGTTGGCCTAAATTACAAATCGCTCCTTATAGTCAAATTTTGTTAAATTTTTTGAAAGATTTTGTAGAGCGTCATGTCAGCACCAATAAGATGGCGAAACGTGTAATTAAAAAATATAAATAAATAAAACTTTTTTTCTTAAATAAAAAAAATTGTAAAGAGAAAAGAGGTGGCTGCCGGTTGGGCAGTGGCCACATGCAATCCCAGACCACCTCTGTGGGTGGCGTGCGGCCACCCCCAAAGGATTGGCAGCTACTCCTTTTCTCTTTTCAATTTTTTTTTTTAAAAAATTAAGTTTTATTTATTTATTTATTTTTATTATAATTGACACGTGTCACCATCTTATTGATGCTAATGTTGCGTCTAACGGAATGTGTTAAAATTTTTAACGGAATCTGATTCCAGGGAGCGATTTGTAAATTAAGTTAACCACATGAATTTTTGAATTAATTTTGATACCAGATGGAAGAATTTATAATTTAGGCTAACCACAAGGACCAATTATGCAAATTTTCCTATTTAATTTGGACATTGTGGTATTGTTGCCTCTGCTGTTTTTGTGTGACAAAGATTCCCTCCATTTCAAACCTATTTCATGGTTAGAAGCTAAAATTGATGCATTTAACGGTGTATATGATGTAATTGTTAACATATTTTTTTAAATAATATAAAATCATATATATCGTTAAATGTACCAACTTTAAATATAAATACTTGTCAGTTTTTGCGGCCGTACTTAAGATAAAGTAATTATTAATAATATAATAGAGAACAACCAGAAAAGGACAAACGTGGAATTAGAGGTCTTTCTCAAAGGGCAGTCTCTAAATCATAGCGTCTCACACTGCCAAAGCTGTGAATCTGTCTTGTGCTTTTGTAGTTTGTCAAACATATAGCAGTAAAAAGAAAAGCAAAGCAAACAGCACTGGAGCCAGGAGGTGCGAGGCTATCAAGAAAACTACCTTTTTTCAGTCGAATCATTAGCGACAACAGAGAGAGCAGAAGAGGTTTCTGATTTCTATCATCAACTTCATATATTTCTTCTTTTTTTTTTTCTTTTTTTTCTTTTTTTTCTCTACATTTTCTCCATCAAATCTTTCTTTACTTCTCTTTGCATTTAAGACAAAAAGTTAGAACCCGGATGATTATTTTGACCATCTTTCAATGTCATTCAGTCACCATCTATATACTCCCAAAAGAAATAAAAGAATCATGAATAAAAAAAATCGTGATCTACCCACTTGGCACTTCTTGATAGGTCGAGTTCATCCTGCAGAACAAAAAAGTTTTGATATTAAGTACATGAACAGCTTATTACAGTTTAAGCATTGAAGTAAGCGCTAGTTAACTTATGTTTGGTACCTCATCATTATGCAGGACAGCAGATGCTCGTACGGAACTATAAGATGCCAGAAAGGGTGCTTGTTAATCGGTTAACAGGATTATGCATCATACTGAACTGGTGTATTGTTAGCTAAAGAAGATGTGATGATCAAAGGTACACTGTGTTGGCAAGGAAATTAAAAAATAACACCTGATAAGAGAAAGTAAAGGTAAGATTAGACAAAGAAACTGAGTACTACAGCAAAACCAAGAAAAGTGAGAAAAAAAAGGTGGGGAAGACCAACCTTTTTCGGTTTGTGGGCAACGGAATGTCTCCATCACCCTTCAAGGACGAATTGCTTCAAAGTGATTCCCGCCTGCAACTGGGGACCAAATGCTAAATGAGAATATGAACAGGCAAGAGAGATCTGGTGCTCAGGAAAACTTTCGAAAGAAAAGGGAAAGAGAATGTAAATGTGAAGCACTTTAACATCATGCAAAGCGCATGTTCTGTTTCTGAGCTGGGTTTGCAAATGGGTTCACAAAATGCATGCACTATAGGGCTGAAAAGGGTATGATTCAGCTCCAGAGGGATATTGTACAAAGTATATCCTCCAGGCTTATTATACAATGGATTGCAGGAGGCTGGGAGCTACTTTCATTAACAAGACTCGCATACTAAGCCATTTTTGTACTTCCACCAACCCCGAATGCTTGAAGGGAAACATATAATGTGTGTGTGTGTGTGTGTGAGAGAGAGAGAGAGAGAGAGAGAGAGAGAAAGCATACTCGAGTGCGAATCGATGTGGATCGTAATTATTCTCCTCCCCTTTAGAAAAAGTTTAGTTCAGTATATCCATGAGAATAAGGCAGAAGCTCCTCTGCCTCAATCCTGGAACTAGAATAACTCATGCTTTTCCTCAATCGGCTATGGCTAGACTCAACCTCAGCCCAAAATATTCCATAAACAGGTCTATGATCTGAAAATCTAGATTCCCCACGGACATAAGATAATTGCTGGAGGCCTTCTCCATACCACAGAATTCGATCACACCTTCACACAAAAACAATTAAATCAGTCACACACAAAAACAATCATCTCTTTACTATCTCTATTTTGCATTTGAGGCTTTGAGCTATGATTTCGTATACTTTTTCCCATAAGGTAGGAGAGATGATCTTACCAAGCAGGAGTTCTACGTTTCTCCTTTGGGTGCATATCATCCCCTGCATATCTGTCTGAATTAGTTGAATACTTGTAAGTTGGTGGAAAATAAATCTTCCCTTCGTTCCATCCCACAAAAACACGACCTTGTCTCTGCTCTCTACGTAACTGCCAAGAGAAAATCAACAATTTAGACTGAATTCTTCTATATGTAAATAATAATTTTTATATTTTAATTTTTAGAAAAGCATTTTAAAACAGACAGAAGAACTCCAGGAGAGGAAACATGCCTGGTCATTCTCTAACAATGCCCTCCAGTTTTGCATCTCAACAAGTGCCTTAGCAGAGCGGTAATTGAGGGCAATGCGATAATTCAGATCCCCAAGCCAAATAATTCGACTATAAAAAGAAGATACATAGTTAGCATATTGAAGAAAAAATGTTATTGAACAAAGATATTTATGAAGGGTTTGTGAGCCACTTAGAAACAGAAATGGCAGCGTGCACAAGTATATGTGTGCATGATTTCCACACAAATTGATGCAAGCCCTTCAATTCAAGAGGAATCTTAGGTAATCAAAACAAAGCAAAAGATTCATTCGAACGAAACCAGAATACGATTGGGGTATATAATTTTAGAAACCCCATGTACAATATAACAAATTAAGTCAAATCCCAAGCAAAGTAAACAGTTAATATTTTCATATTGTTTTCAGATCCCACTACTCTGCACTTTCCCCTAATCTTCTCTATAATTTATGTTCATAGAAAATTATGAGAGTCCTATTTAATTGATGGAGGATGATAAAGGGTCTTACTCATGATCAAGGATTGTTTCTGGGGACTTCCCATCACCAGAGCCATGAACCCGTGGAAACCTAGTCTTCCTAAGGATCTCCATGACATCAGAGTTCCTTCTTAGCTCATCACCCTCCTTCTGACCTGAGGTCAGATGACTACAGATGAAGCAAAAAGTTGTTTGGTGTAAAGACATGCTGATTGAAATTGATCCCTGCAGATACAAGTAGAATAATGCTTATTTTTCAGTTAATTATATCTGAGACTCCAACTAAAATGTAGGTATACATGGCAACTACCATGATTAACTAATATGATACCTTATTTCCGAGGTAACCCATCAACCCTCTGCCAACACAAGATACTTTCATGTTCTGAACATGATCCCTCAATTCACTTCTCACCCATATTGTGAGAAATATGCCAACCATTTGTTTACTTGCAACTAAGCAGTACCTTGAACGGCCTGGCATTCTATATCCATCTTCATTGGAAGCAAATCCGCCGAAGGACATTGGTGAATAAAGCACAGTACTTGGTGAATCCCCTGGTCCGTTATCATCATCAGATGAACCCCATCTGGAATAGTCACTAGGCCTGGAATAGTCACTTGGCCTGGAATAGTCGCTTGGCCTGTGACCCCATCTAAAATTGGGATCATAGTCACTTGGCCTGTGGCCAAAGATTACTCTATCACAAACACTGAATCGTCGATCAAGTCGCGGTTGTGGGATTGAAGGGTCATTGTCCATTCTCCAGCTGTGAGTTGTCTGGAATGATCGGCGGTGGAAGAAAGACGAGTTCTTCTGCCTAGCCGACCCCTCAAAATCAGCATTTATTTCTATAACTGGCTCAGGAATGGGAGATGGTGTATAGCATCCACTACCTCCACTGGTCCCAGGAAGATTGTTTAGAGCCCTTCGAATGAGAGCAAGCCATTTTTTGGCAGGACCATTGTCTTCTGCACCGAGAACATTTCCAGCATTCAGTGGAACAATTTCTTGAAATCTGAAAGAGGCAAGGAATAGAATGGCATCCATTAGAAATGGGTCAATTTCAGAGTTTTCTTCAAGAACAGAAAATTGTAGGAATGTAAGCTACCAAAACACACCCGAGAACATAAATGTCAGCAGGAGGTGAGGTTTGAAGCCAGTCGTCTAGATTCAAATTACTTGGTGGGGATCTTCCAGCCACATTCCATGTAGCTACGAATATGCTGCCCCCAAATTAAAAAGAGAAAAGCTCTCATAATCAATACAACAACATCTGTAAGAAGAAGGAAAACACGAAGCAAAAGAAGGAAAATGATACCTATAGTTCTGCACATCTATAATCCGAGGGTGGTCAAGATTCATTCTTCCTCGCCGGACCTGCTCTGTGTTTCGGCTAAATTTTTCTGTGGATTAGAGTGAGAAAAAAATGAGGAAAAAAAAAAAAAAATACAACTTACGACATATTCATTATAAACAAAGTCTCAAATCGTGTTCTAGTTATACTAAACCTGTTTTGCTTTTTTTGATTGTACATGGCTCCCTCTCTGAGAAGCTACTCCTATATTCCATATCACCTCCTGATAAAGGAATCCCTATTAATCCATCAGTTCTACTTTTAATTAAAACAAATAGGATAATAGTGCATCAAGAAAAATAGTAAAAACAAGAACTTAAAATGGTATTAGAAGCAGCAAAAACAAACTTGATCAAAAGAGTTAATGCTTTGTTTGGTTGATGAGAAAATTTGGAAAAAGAAACATAGAATTTGTAATTTGAAATTATTTACTACTTATCGTGCGGAAAACGGAAGCCTCTACCTAATTGAGCCTAATTCAACTATTTGGCTAAGTTCTTAAGTCCATAGCATTCTGAAAACCATGACAACATTAACAATAAGCCCTAAAGTCCTAACAATCATCAGCCTAGTAAGAATCCAGAGAGAATAATGATACCCACCACCGTGATTAACATCATCTGCCTGAAAATCCTCAGTCTTGCTCTTGATATTGAACCACTTCCTGACCATTTTCTTTGACCATGAGAGCTTTACCAAACAGCAAACAAAGAATCAGCTAACAACATCCAATAATTAAAAAAAGGGAAAGGAAACCAGAAACAAATACATTTCTTTCTTTACAAGAAGAGAAATTATTTTCTAGCAGAAGAAAGTGAAAAACCTTGCTATTCTTGGAATTCCCATCTCTCATTGTTCCACTACCACGTCATACAGCTCTCCTAGTATTCTCTGCTATTTCTGGGTTTTGCTTAAAATAAACCAAAGATGTCATAAATACAAGGAATAGAACCCCATTAGCAGAGATTCTCCTCAGTCCTCACCCAAACTCCTGGGCTTTCTCTATATTGGGCTTCGGAACAAGAACAGCCTCAGTAGTCTGTGAAGCTCCCAAAACTATGAAAATAATCTCAAGAGCTCAACCAAGGAGATCGACCAAGCAGCAAATGGGTTTTCTTGCTTTTGTCTTGTGGTGCTACTAAATGCACTATATGGGAAGTCTTAAGGCGCAAAGAAGTAGAAACCAAAGAAATATGAAAACCACCCACAACGACTGGAAAGAGAGAGAAAGAGAGACAATGCTTTAATGCGTGGAAGTGAGACGAGATTCTGAGGCAGAACAAGACAATGCGGCAGAGATAGAAAGAGAGAGAGAGAAGGCTTGCCTGGGCTTCTCTTTCTCTCTCCTTGAACAAAGGGCCTCGGTCTCAGTAACAACAGCAAAGTATCGAATTTGAACAGAATAAAGTGCAGCTGAGAGAGAGAGAGAGAGAGAGAGTTCAGTCTCAAGGGCCTTTAGTTTTAGTTTTTTGTTTTAATTATTATTATTGTTTTAATAATTTTACCCCAAAGCACAAGACATGCAAAGCAGGGAAGGGGCAACGGGCAATCTGATTAAGCTTTAAACTTCCTGAACATAATACGACCCGGGCAGCTGGACAAAGGCTGCCCCCTGGTCAGCAAAGTGAAGGTAGCATACCCTATTGCTGTGTCCTTCTTCCCGTTTTAGTCTTCCTTCAAAGTAAAAGCAGTTTAAAGAAAGGCCAAAAAGATAAAGGGCATATGTGATATGTATGTGTTGTTGTAGTAGTCGTACTATATTTTGTTTTTCTTTCTCTTTTTATTTTGTTTCTTCTTCTGTTGGACAAGGAATGTTTGCAAGAGAAGGTACAGTGTTTTGACAAAGAAACAATTCTCCTATATTCTTTCTTTTTCTGGGTTTTCTCTCGTTTTTCTCAGGTTTTTTTTGGGTTTTTTCTTTTCCTTTTTTTTTTTTTTTCCCTATAGGCTATAGCAGTAAGTGAGTGTTGTGCATTACTCCTCAGGAAAACTCTTTCTTGTCATTTTTCCCCTTTTCAACTTTGGTTTTGTGGAGCAATGTGTGTGTGTGTCATTTCCTATATGTTCATCATTGATGGGATGGAATGGAATGTGGGGGAGTGTTCTCAATCAACTTTAACCTTAATCTAGGCTTGTGTCATTGCAAACCAAGGCAGGTGTCCCAATTTCCAGGGTCTTGGTGTTCTTTCTATTTGTTGGGGGAAAAAACAACAAACTATCTAATGGGTTAATGTTTTAATTCTTTATAGCGTTCGTTACCACGATTTCGTAAATCAAAAGTTCAATTTTAAACCGAAACGTAAAATAACATATCGTTTAAAAGTGTATTTTTAAATAATTGCAATTTCGAAACTATTACGTTTTCAAATCGGAAACATGGGATAAAGTTGTTGAAAACACCTAATTTTACTAAATGCTATTTTTAAATATAATCTTTGTCACTGTGGCTCGGTGGGTGTATAAATTAATGTGGATATTGTGCAGGAGGGGCTTTCTTTTACTCATTTGGTCTCACAATTTTAGTTTGCCATGCCCCGCCGCTTGCCGCCTGCCGCCCACGCTGGCTCCTCGGGCTGCCAACAAATTAAGGCTCCCAAATTAGAAACCATATTAAGACACAAAAAGTTTTTTGGTTTAAGCTCCAAAGTTTGAAGTCATAATTGACCAGTCTTAACACATAATGACTACCAAAGAGGCCGTCTGTCCTATTTGGACTGTTCCTAATCCTCATGATTGTAGGGTCTTTCGGCCATCGATTAGGCAAACTTTTATATGTTTTAAGAAGAAAAAAATATTGAGCTGACGGCGGAACATTCCAATTTCCAAGTTGGGGTTGCCACAAAGTCACAAATCAAACTATCAACATTACAAATGGAAATCATTAACAACTTCATGACCCCCACTAACCAAATATATATATATATATATGGTAGTTTTTGTATAGCCGGTTGCCTAATAGTCCCAATTATAGATGATTAAGTCTTGTTTAAAGTATACCTGGTAATTTTTTACATGGTTTACGAATTCGATACAAAATTATTAGCAGATAGGGGTTGAGATGTCTGACCTATTTAATTTAATAGGTCGGTCAAAATTAACTTATATAATCTTACACCCATATCTCGACACAACTTATGAATTCAACATGAACCGACATAAAATTAGTGGGTTATGATTGAGGGGTCTGACTCGTTTAATTAAACTGGTTGGGTTAGAATTGACTTATACAGTCTTCTACCCATACTCCGACACAACCCGAACCCGATATACAAATTCGAATTGTCACCCCTAATTTAAAGCTCTTTTGTTTTCTCCTTGTAGTAATCATTTTTATCTCTTTATAGCATCTAATGGTGCCACATTATTTAAAAGTTTTACATAACGTGGCAATATACACACTAACAACATATCTGTAAAATCAATCCTGTCAAGTGTGTCATAACAATATAGCTAGGGTTTGGTTTTCTTTCCATTTGAGCTAAAATTCTCTATAATTGAACTCCAAGGGCTCTTGATCAGAAAAATACCACTAGGCCGACAGCTCATGTACCATGAGTATTTAGATAAGTTTTGAGCAAAACGTCTTTGATGAGGCATTCGAAATGACAAGTGACAACCCACCCATGGAGAATAGATGTGTGGCCACATCAAATGTATATTGGTATATTCTCCAGGGACATGGGGTTGAAGTATAGAGGATAAAAACGCAGATTATGGGAGACCAGTTAAGATGCTTGTTGCCCTGTCTATTTCTCTACACATGTAGAGTGAGTGGACTTCCATTAATTGTCAAAATCAAGGTTATCTAATCAGCATAAAATGATTTAACTTCATGAAATGGTAGGTGAAGATGTGCTTTTTCTCCCTTTTTATTTGAGTTTTAGAACAACTTGGGCTGCGTTTTTGCTTCATCTAATATTGTGGGTACTCTTAGAGAATGATTTGGAGCAATAAGGAGAAGAAAGCCAACATTTTGAATACATATATTTAACACAAAGAAAATTGTAAAGTGAAGAATTGTATATATGAAAGACTAAAGAGCAATGGGCCATTCTTTGGGATTTGGATATCTAAAGGGGCACAAGAGGTGGCCCTACAAATTGAAATATACTCTTTTCTTCTTTTTTTCCACTCTCTTTGACAACGTTGATGCGGAATTTCATGAGTGGTATCTAAGAGAAGCCAATATGTTTTTGGATTCATTCAATGAGGACATTATGAAAAGGGAAGTTTGGCATTAATTTGGATTGGTTGTATGCTAATAAATAAAATAAAAAATTTAGGGAAAAATGAGGAACACTATAATACATATATTAATATTCCTAGCTAGCTAGCAAAAGAAGCCTCTAATGGAAGAAAATTCAAATTCAAATATTAAATATAATTAAATGTTTAAAAGGAATAAATTAATTAACAATCTTTAAAAATCAGCCACATACATTTTTGGAAAAGAAAAAAAAAGAAGTGACTATTGAGTATTGAGTAGACTTAAATTCTTGTGAAAATGGAGAGATGTTGCCAATCTAATGGACAATAGGTCCTTTTTTTTTTTTTTTTTTTTTTTTTTATTGAAGAGACAATGGGTCCTTTTGGTAAACGACTATGACATCCAAATTGCAGTAGATACAAGAGATCCTACGTACACCCTGTAAAATTTTGATCCATTTTTCAACGAAACACTAGCTCTGTTCAATGTCAAAGTGGGTATCAAATGGAGCATCCGTTCTTGGATTCAATGAGGACATAATGAATTTTGGAATCTTACTATTTTTAACTAAGAAAAATAAAATAATAATAATAAAATATTGAAATGGTATCTAGGGTTTATGGCAGTACCACAAAAAGGGATTGTATGGCCTACTTGCTCTGAACAGCCTAAGGCGCGAGGCTGACTTGCAAGGAAAAAGTGAGCCCCATATATAACCATTCCTCTTTGTGAAGCTGTTCAAATTATATGCAACTTTGACAACTAATTATATGAAATCCCGATTTGGCAAGTTGATTATAAGGTTATGAGTAATGCTATGAATCACCCCTATCACCACTCATTCCCTCAAAACTTATGTGACGTGGTTTCCAATAGTATTTGATGCATGGAGATTTAATTTTTTGTTTGGGAGGCTACCAATTAAGAGTAATGCTAGATTACATTCAATTAAGAGTGATGCTAGAAATTACATTTCTATCATACGACTATTTTTCAATGCTGATGAAAGTCTCAAACAACGTTTAGATCAGTTATTGTTAAAAAAAAATGAAATCTAAATGTTAGTTGAGATTGTCACATCAACATTGTAAAATAAAATGTGGTAAATAACATTACTCATTTCATGCTATTTCATGAAAGTGATAAAAAAAACTTAGTATAATCATCATTATTTTATCTGTTTTTCTTTACCCTTGCTCCCTGTTACCTAAAAAAAGCCTATTGGGATAACTTCACAAAAATGTATCAAATTATATGCTGTTTAGAGATAAGGGTATTGAATTAGCAAACGTTTCAAATTGGGGTATACACGTTTCCAACGTCTCATTTAAGGGTACTTCGTTAGGATTTGTTGTCAAATCCTAAGGAAGTACCCAAAATACTTTTTTTTTTTTTTTTTTTAAAGAAAAAAAATGTTACGATTTAGGTATTGGTCATAATTTAACGAAATTTGCAAAAATACCTATGCCTAAATCTTTGAAAATTTTTATAATATTTTTTTTTTAAAAAAAAAAAAAAAACCACAAGGGTATTTTGGAAATTTTTGCAGGATTTAACAATAAATCCTAATGGAATACCCTTAAGTAAGACGTTTGGAAATGTGGATACCCCAGTTTGAAACGTTTGCTAATTCAATACTTTTATCTCAAAACAGCATATAATTCGATACCCTTTTATAAAACTATCCCAAACCTATTCTACAAGCCAGGATAGAAAACACCACATGCTTATAGATACGATATTGGAAAAAATTCACTTACAACCTCTGATCTTTCATCCCTTTTGCAATCATAACCTCAAACTTTAAAATGTGTCAATTTAAGATATCTATCTTTCAATTTTTTTTTTTCAATTTCAACCATCCGTTAGAATTTTCTGTTAAATCCTGTCAAAATTTCCAAAATACCTTTTGTGTGTGTGTGTGTGTTTTTTTTTTTAAAAAATAAAAATAAAAAAATGAGAGTTATTTTGAAAATTTTTACAGGATTTAACAGAAAATTCTGATGGGGTTGAAATTGAAAAAAAAAAAATAAATAAAAAATGAAAGATGGATACATTAAATTGACAATGTTTTAAGTTTGAGGTTATGATTACAAAAGTGATGAAAGATCAGTGGTTGTAAGTGAAGTTTTCCCTTAAGATATTTGAAATACATGAGAAAATATATATGCTAGCGCCATTGATAAGAGATAGGGGTGTACATGCGGGCGGATATTAAATGCTCATATCTGCTATCCGCACATGCAGATATGGATTGTAGTTTTAGGATATGTGGATGCGGTTAATAACCGTATGTGTGTATATATATATATATATATATATATATATATATATATATATATATATATATATATATATATATATATCGACGTTGTTTTGGATTAGGTACAGGTTACATTTACATTGTTTTAAGGTTTTTTCTTCACAGTTCACTCATACACTTCATTAGTTTACTGTGATGCCACCAAAGCTTAGAGCCACCATCTTTTACTTGAAAAAGGTTCCCTAAAAATTTTCTTTTTAAAAAAAAAATAAAAAAAGAAACTTTAAACTTTTCACTGGGAGTGGGAAGTGTAGACATATGACCAAAGTATGTAACTGTGTATGAGCATGTTCGATAAGAGATTTGAAGTATCTTTGATTGTACTCTTTTAGATAGATAGCTATATATGTTTTGTGTTATTTGCTGCTGGTCTTTTTTTTTTTTTTTTTAGGAAATTTACTGCTGGTCTTGTTGTGCAGCAGATGCTATAGATAGTTTGGTTAGTTGTGTTGCCTTTTCATGTAACACTTGGACAAAAAGGTAAAAGTAGTGTGAAATCAATATATTTTTAAAAACATTAGGGCATAAAAAAAATTAAAGCAAGCCCCAAGCACTAAAAATATGCCCAAATTATTTTTCAAAATCGTTTAAAATAAGGAAAAATGCAAAATTGGTCCCTGTAGTTGGCCTAATTTACAAGTCACTCTATGTGGTATAAAAATTAACTAAGAGGTCCCTGTGGTATATATGCGAAATTGACAAATTACTCCCTGAAGTACATTTCTGTCCACTAACTTCACATAAACCGTTAGGTTACCACGTCATGTTCAATAAAAACGTGACATGTGTCATTCTTAATAAAAAAAAATTAAAATTAAAAGCCTAAAAGTTAAAAACTTAAAATATTATTAATTTTTTTTTAAAAAAAAAAAAGAAAAAAAGAAAAAAGGATTTGATTCATGCACTACACTAACACAAGTGCACAACAACTCCTGAGGCCCACCCTTATGTGAGGGGTTGTTGTGCACTTGTTGTTTTGGTATTATAAATCTAACATTTTCCAAAGAAAAAAGGGGTTTGAGGGTGGCACGTAAGCCACCCTCGGCCTATGAGGTGGCCACGCAGGCACCCCCATGGTTTGGGAATGGTTTTTAATTTTTAATATATTAATATATTTTTTTTTAATTAAGAGTGACACGTGTTGTATTTTTATTGGGCATGACACGGCAATCTAACGGTTTCTGTCAAGTATTGGACAGAAATTGACTTCGGGAAGTAATTTGTCAATTTCTCCTACCACAGGGAGCTCTCAGTTAATTTTTCTACCATAGGGAGTGATTTGTAAATTAAGCCAACCACGTGAACAAATTTTGCAATTTTTCCCTTTAAAATAGCCTATAATAAAGACTAAAAAAAAAAAAATACCTAAAAGAATAAAATATGCTCAAGACCTAAAATGTAATATTAACGTCATCTAAATTCGCAAGTAATAAAAGAGGCAGAATTACGTCATATCTGTGTGTTTCTCAAAAATCCAATCATGTATAACAAAGACATACAAAATAAAAAAAAAAAAAAAAAAAAAAGACAAATATTCTCGTAGATTTATTCCCTTAAAAAAATGATGAACAAAATATTCCAGAATAACATGTGCGCGGGTTTCTTGTCTTTTAGAGATCCTAGCCGACTGTAACGTTCACAGCTGAATGACTAAACAGTACTCATGGATGACGGAAAACGATGGATGAATCTTCTTCAATTCCTCATAATATATATATAAAAACAAATTAAAGAACTCCGAAGAAGATTTGGTTCTTGCTTTTACTTTTTGTTTCCCAGACCATCCTTAGTCCAGTCCTCCTTGGCCGGTGAATCTAACGCAAGAATATTTACGAGGCATGCAGTCAAAGGGAGGGAGCAGCAGCAGCAGCTAGCATTTCTTACTTTATTGCTTTTTTTCCGGCTTTGAGAGACCCCCCCACCTCCCCCATTCTTTCCTTCTTTTCTTTTCTTTTCTTTATCCGTTTCAAGGCAGGCATGGTTTTTGGGTCCTTTGGTTTTCAAAATGCGACAAAGCTTTCCTCACGTCCTTATCTTTAGCATCTACCACGCTAAAGTAACTCCATTTATGCACCTCTGTATTCACTATTCATTCATCCCCTGTTTTCTTTTCATTTCATTTTTTCTTAACAAATGAGAGTTTCATAGAATCATTCTCTGACCTTCTTTTTTTTTCCTTTTTATTTGTTTTTGTCTTTGGATTTTCTTCCTAACGAGAATAATCCTTCAAAACATACCACTGATGTAGACCTCTCTCACAAGTACAAATTATAACTGATCAGTTATATATATATATATATATATATATATATATATATATATATCTTCCCAGATTAAAGGAATGGATCATGTTCTTTTCTTTTTCTTTTTTTAATTGACATATCATGAATAGAGATTTGGTGTTTGACTGCTATATATATATATGTCTCAAGGAACATGCATGAGCTGTTCCGGTTTTTTATTTATTTATTTGATGTCAACATATATTTATAATGGGTCCCAAGGCATCCCACAAATTAATGATTAAATCACAGAAATGAATAAATAATTACAAGTGAGTGAGTGAGTGAGTGAGTACATCATATGCTTCCAAATGGGTTTTACCATGATGATGGTGTTATTGAGCCCACCTTAATTAGGGATATATATATATCTCCAAGGTTAAAAAAAGGTTGTTATAATTAGTAAGATTAACGTCCGTGTGGGATTAATTGATGTTGTTTTCATGAAGTACTTTTTTTTTTTTTTTTTTTTTTTTTAACAAATTAAAATATTTGAATATTTCATTGATCAAAGATCTCGAGTAGAAAGCTCTTACATCACAAAGTATAAAGTTCTGAAAAATTATAGTTACATGTTATGAGGTTACATAGTTATAAATACAAAAAAAAAAAATCTTACAATAAAGTGTTATTTATGACTTTCATCTTCTGCTAATCAATGTACAAAAATAATTAAAGAGCATATCTGCTTCGAGTAGACTAGATCTAAGATAAGAATAATCAAGTATCCTAAAAAAATTTATTTAAACTGGTTGTGAGAAATAATCCCTTACACCGAACTATCCAGGCTATGAGAGATAACCCCTCACACTTGACTAACCTTCATCCCATAGATCACCCACGAGGGCAGAGATAAAGAGAAGAAAACTCTTATTCAAAACAAAAACACAACCAGCAAACAGCAGCAGCGGTCAGGGAGGAGATGGACGGCACAACACGAAGGTAGATGGACGGATGCATAGCGGAGAGGCCAAAACTGCTAATCTCGTCGAAGAACACCTACAAACAAAAGAAAAAATTAGAATGAGAAGGGGAGGATAGGAACGGGAACTAGAAAGAGAAAATGAGAGGAGGAGGGTTAAATATCTAATCTAGATGATTATGCTGCACCATTAACTTGATTTTTATTTTTTATTTTTTATTTTTACATATTTCTCTTCTTAGTTTAGGTGAAAGAGGGTTGAAGCATTAAGTCCTGTTAGGACCACATCTTGATCTTAGAAAAGGACTTGAGGCAATGCTTCCTTTTGATTCATGAGAAATTTCATGACAGGGACTTGAATCTAGTGAACTGGATTTTCTAGGCATTTTTTGTTTTCCTCTTTCCCATTACGATCAAAGGAAGCCAATGCAAACCGACCCCATTAAAAGTGACGAATAAATTTCAGGGCCTTGATAGTATGCTGTTGTTTGCCGTCCAATATGTCCTTATAAATAATATTCCTGAATATTCTATTCTATCCACAAGGTCATTATTATTTTATATTAACATAGGCATTTCTTTCTTTCTTTCTTTTTTTTTTTCTTTTTTTTTTTTTTTTTTTGTCAAATTGAGTAATTCTAGAAGTCCCTTATGTGTAACTCTTATGTCCTTTAAAAAAATGTGGTGGCTTTTAAAATCACAATTTGATCAAAATTTAATAGTGATCAATCACAAACCCAATGGTATAACTGTTTGTTCTCTTAGTGCTTCCTTAGTTTAAAAAACAACAAAGAAATCTGATTCAAGGATTTTTTTTTTTTTTTTTTTTTTTGAGTTTCCCTATATTTACTTAAGGGATTAATGAGATTTAGAAAAGTTGATACTAATACTCTAACACATAATTAGACTATCTACATTTCTTATCATTAAGTAGCATAATTAGAATCGAATTTATTATGAAATGTACTCGTCGTTGATGGGAATAAATGTAGTCCAAGAAGTAGGGGCGGAGAATGGTTAGAGAAGCCCCTCACCATTCATTTCTTTGGTTGAAGACTTGAAGTGTGTGGTAGAGTGGTAGTCATCCTTTTTAATTTCCAGGCATTATATCACCCTCCATATTGCCTATCAAATCACGAGGTGCTTACCTATTACAATTTCAATGGGGTCTTGTCCTCCATCAAACCTCTCGATCGGCTCATCAGCATTAAAGTATATGATACAAAGACTTTTTAGGTCCTGGTGGAAATTATTTATTTCAAACATAATGATGCAATTATTGAGGCTTAATTGTATTTATCACAATAATACACTCCTCCTCAGGTACCCAAATAGCATCTTTTTTTTTTCTTTTTTATTTTTAACAGAAACTGCATCTTCGTTCACTCGGAAAATAAAAACCGATTCCATAATTAGGATATAGGGGCAGACTCCCTAGTTACAATATGAGCGATACTTTACAGAGTATCCTCTAACCAAGTACAATTAACATACATTATTAAAAGCTGCCTCTCGGGCGAGACAATGAAAAGTTAAATAACTGCAATAACGCATTTCATGGATGATGCTCTCAATAAAATGACCAATTTGGAAAAAATATGGGGGATTTGAATTGACTGCCATCACTACTTCCTGAGCATTTCCTTCAAAAATCACCGCAAAAAAAATCCAACTCCTTGCAAAATTGTACCGTATGCAGTGCCACCATAGCTTCAGCCATGGTAGGTTCTACCCGAACATTTTGTGAAACACACAGTGCTCCCAAGATCTCACCATGGCAGTCCCTTGCAATGAAACCCATCCCCATTGTCCCTCCATAGAATTAATGGAAGCATCCCAATGGCAATGTCATTAAGATTTGGCTTATTCTAAAGTTGCATAGACCAGAAGCATGCATGAACCATCATCATCATCATCATAATATATTATTATTATAAATTTAGGGATAATTACACTTAACCCCCCTGATTTATCTAAGGTGTGGCGATTTACCCCACAATGTACCAAAATTGGTACATGACCCTCGAACTTGCTAACGTGTGGCAAAATCAATCTTCCGTCCAATCGACCGTTCGTTTGGACAGAAAATCGGTCACGTGCAAGTCACGTGACCGTTTAAGACAGAGACCCTCCCCAAGTCACGTGACTTGCACGTGACCGACTTTTCGTCTAAATGAACGGTTGATTGGATGGAAGGTTGATTTTGCCACACGTTGGCAAGTTCGGGGGGGTCATGTACCAATTTTGGTACATTGTGAGGTAAATCACCACACCGTGGATAAATCAGAGGGGTTAAGTGTAATTATCCCATAAATTTATAAGCAAACTCAATGGTTTCCTTCAAGGCAAACGAATATGCTTCTCAAACGCAAAGGCCCAATGAGTATTGGAGGTAAAGTAGATTCTATTACCTATTGGGCTAAGCTTTGGGCATTTTACATTCTCTTTCTTCTTCTTCTCCTTTTTCTTCACGGGCACATGTGTTTTAATCGAACTAGCATCTTTTAAATTTTAAATAATAATTTTACGATGAAATTTTTAAACATATTAATTATTATTTTTAAGGTTTTATCACATTTATTAATTCTAAAAGATCTTTGATTTTTCCTTATAATTATTATATCGCACTAAATCAGTAAATTGTACATTTAGGTAATAAAATTTGGTGGCCCTTGGACTAAGATGAGCCTGTCACGTCAAGAAATGAAGTCCAGGGTCGTCGGTTCACCAAGAGGCGGGTCATACCCAGGCCCACTGCCATCTAATGTTAGAGATCAATATAAATTCCAATTACCTTTTATAACATTTTTAGTTTTAAGGAATATAGAACTCGATTGGTTCGCGGAATAGACCACTAGAATAAAATGACTATTTCATAGGAATAGTCATTCTTTTGTTTGATAAGAGTTTATTCCTTGGAATAGTTATTCCCATTGGAATAACTATTTATTTACGAAGAGGAAAACCTATTTCTCTAAAAAATGAGAGGAATACCTATTCCTAAATGAATAAGCTACATTTTTCAAACAAAAAAAAACACTAATTATTTTTTATTTTCTTTCAATTTTTTTTTTTTAAAAAAAAAAGCAAAAAAGTAAAAAAAAAAAAAAAAAAAATTTATAGTGGCTGGTCGGGGTAGTCGGCTAGCCACATATGGGGCTGGGGGTGGCCAATCACCCATTGGTTTTTTTTTTTTTTTTTTTTTTTAAATTTTAATAATTTGAATTTAATAATTTTTTTTTAAAAATAATAATAGAATTTTTTTTAGTAATTTTGATTGAATTCCAATTAAAGTATATGAGTTGTTACCAAACTAAAGAGTAGGAATAGCTATTCTGTTCTACTATCTTTTATTCCTGGTAGGGGTGTAAACAAGTTGGGCTACTCGTGAGCTTACTCGAGATCAGCTCGAATAAACTCGACTCGTGCTCGAATCGATTATTAAATGAGCTACTCGTGAACACGAAATTAGGGCTCGATTATTAAACGATACAAACTCGTATAAACTCGGCTCGACTCGATTAAAGCCCGTGAACCCGCTCGTATAAGGATCGACTCGTTTATTAAGGCTCGACTCGTGTGTGTATATATATTAATTTGTTAATTATAACTTATTTTTATAATATAGTATATTAATAAACAATATACTACTTGTAACCATAAATTAAGTAACAAATAATAATGGTCATTAGTCAGTACAATATATTAATTGGTTATAATTTATTAATTATATGAACATAAAATAGTAAAAGTAAATAATATCAATACATAATTGTTAGTCATATGATATAATGACAATTCATATACTAATCATATTATTCATGTAATATAATATGATTATAGGACCATATGATCATATAATAATATAACATTGTGTCATTTGACAAGTAACCACTTTATTATGTTATAAGTATTATCATTAGATATTTAGTAATCATTACATCACTTGATCTAAGATCTAAGATCATATGGATTGTTAGATCATGTTAATATGTTAAATACGTTATCATATGATAATAATTAGATCATATGATCATATGATATTAGTATTATTAGTAGATAGTTAGGAATTATGATAATTATGATTTATGACTCATAATGATCCTACTTAATTACTTATCATAGCTGGGCAGTGTGATGAGATGTTCCCATGTGATCCTTGAAGAGGATTCTTTGGGGGTGGTTTCAACATTGTAGTAAGATGCACCATGCTGGAGTAGTGTGGGACAGTTAATTGAAGACACACGTTCAGGTTTGCAACAATTTCACTCCTTTATTAATCATGTTAAGAGAGATGCTAACCAAGTCGCTCACCGTTTGGCTAAATTAGCTATCTCTCAATTGTTGGATACCAGTTGGTTAGAGGAGTGTCATTCCATTATTCAAAATGTTGTCTTACGGGATGTAACTCTTACTGAGCAATAGCATTGATCAATAATATCCATATACTTTCTTCATAAAAAAAAAAAAAAAAAAATACTTATTATAGATTCATTGATAGTCTCATAATTCAAATGATATGATATAAATGATGTGATTCATAATTCATATATATAATGTCATAAGTATACAAATTCATACTAATATAATGGTTAGGTATTTAGATACTTAGATATACTCATACATTGATACACTAATTAAGTATGATTTAAGATTTTAAGTATTTAATAATTGCTAGTAATATTTAGATATAATGACTAGGTATATAGATCACATAAGCAAGTATGAATTCACATTAATCATATGATATTATGAGTCTATGACACTTCTGAAACTTAATCATATTAGTCATATATAATGACAATGTAATTAATATAATCCCAAATTAAGTTATTAAGATTAGAATTACCAATATGTTAATTAAGTTATTAGTATTGGAATCTTATAATTATAAAATATCTTGAAAAAATGCAAATATGAAAATGAGATTGACCAAATCCACATAATAAACCAAGATTACACACCCAAAATGTATTGTGTATACAATTTGTGTGCAAATACATATCTTACTTTAATTTATTAAGTATCTAATTATATAAACAATTTTATTTTATTTTATTTTATTTTTTAAAAGTTGAAATGGTGCATTTTGTTAGAATTTCCTAAAAATGAAACGATGCGTCATGCGTTTTACGAGTCTTCAAATTTTTATTAAATTATATATTGTTGATTTTAATTTTTTTTTTATATATTTTTTTGATAAGTAATTGTAATTTTATTAAAAAAAAAAAAAAAAAAACAGCGTAAGGCGCCCCTAGTACACACGAAGCATACAAGAAGCAGAAGCCTCACTACCGACCCGACAAGAAACAACCCAACCCTAAGCCTCTAAAATTCTCAATCCTCAATCTTATCCCACTGTCTATGTTCCTCATCCAAGGCAGAGAGGTAAGACACAGTATTAACCTCTTACCCCTTCCCGATCCCCATTGAAGAGCAAAACAAAGACCACTCCACAAAATTGAGAAGACGAACTCGACTAGGACTAGAACAACCCTGGCCTGAGGATTTTATTGGTTTATCTCAACCGTGCGATTGGTTTATCTTCAATCACAACCATTCACTTTTCATGGTGAGTTACAGTTGTAATGCAGCTTACACACAAGAATTTTTACGATGTCTCGACATGCGTCCATTGTTCCTTATGTTTCTTAAAGGCAAGCGGTGAGAACTCACGCAACCACGTAATGAGATAATTATATGCTAAGAATTAAGGTGTTAGTGTATATTAACATATTAATGTTTTTTTTCTTCTTCTTCTAAACAACATTATATTTACATTTACTAAGTTATTGATTATTTGATTAATTGTTAATTATTTTAATTAAAATGGATTAGTTGTTGACATATTAATATAGTAGTCTATTAGATTATATAATCATACAATATACACACCCAATACACCTCCCATCTGACGCATTCATGTGGGACTAGAGAACTCATTTTTCACCTACTATGAATGTGCATTTTCTTTTTACACATGGATGGTAGGATTTTATTGGTGTTCAACATATCTAATTATCCTATGGTCTATTTACCAGGTTTTACCATAGGCATAATATACTCGAAACAGACAATAAGTCCGTCAATGAAATTGTTTCAGTTCTTTGATTTGATCACCTAATTGTCACTTCTCTGACTCCTCGAGCTCCACATTAGTCCATCAGCAAAAATTCAATTATCACGCTACTCCTTTTCTTCTTCCACCTCTTCTCTCTTTTACAAACTTCTTCTATCTTCTATCTTCTTCACGCAATATCCCTGCCATCCGACAATGCTCCACCTCATCCATGGAGATATACAGACCTAGAAAATGAGAGAGAGCTCCCGGTGGCGAGGAAAAAGAAGAAGAGGGTGAAGCCAAGGAGAAGGTCCGGCTGTTTGGAGCTGGCATCGATGCAGCTCTATAATTTAAGTTGTATTCTCTGTAATTTAAGTATGCGCAATTAGCCAATGGTCGTATTCTCTGTGACACTTACAATGGCTGACGAAGCGCAGCAACGTTGCCGTCCACTGGTTCTCGCATTACCACCGGCTTTTCCGCGCCTCAGCCGCCTCCATCCTACAACAACGTCCCGCCGCCCGTAGACGGCTTGACGCTCGCCAAGCAGCGAGGCCAGGAGGTTGCCGTACGCCTCTTCAACAACTCTGGTGCCGGTATATTCTATTTTCCTGTCATTTGCTTTTCTGAAGTTTTTGTATGGGATTTGTTGGTTGGTTTTAGGGTTGGGCCGAGCTCGAGCCGAGTACTCGAGTTCGGGATTGACCAAAATGATCGAGCTCGAGTTCGATCAGTAATTTGTTCATAGCGAGCCGATCTCGTACACCAAATCTAGGCTCGTGTCGAGCTCGAGCTCGATCTCGAGCTTCAAACCAAAATAAATGAGCCTATCTCGAACAGTCAATACCCGCTCAGGATCGGCTCGTTTACACCCCTAATTCCTGGTAATGACTATTCTATTTTACAATGGAATACTCATTCCACAAACCAAACGATGTTATAGTTGGTTATTCATGCATTGATTTATTTAATGAGCATGAGACATATAAATTGTTTACATATATGTTTTTAATGATTGTTGTTTCTTATATACATGTAAGGTTTATAGATTGCATTGAATATTGTTTAAGTTGTGAGTAATGAGATTATCAAACAAAAGATCTTAAACCATAAACTTTATGAATGAATTAGGGACTGAGTTCTACCCCCGACACAAGCAATAAAATTACAATAAATAAATTGCAATAATCAACAAGGAAACATCACAACTACAACATAAATATTTTGGTTACGAAGTGGATAACCCATTGAACACATCAAAGGTAAAAACCACTTCAGAATATTCAAACTCGAAAAATCACTACAATGAAGAAGATTTACAATACAGACAGACATTTACAATCCTTTGTAAAAGCTAAGACTCCATATGAACAACAAGCTCCTCTCTTGCCTTGGTTTTAGCTTAGTTAGCTAATCTTCTTCGAGTGCCTTTCATCACTGACCCATTTGTAGACTTCTGGATGGTAAAAGGTTGTGTATGGTGTAGTTTGAAAAAAGCAAAGCCCAAGTGGTAGACAGCTTCAAGCTTTTTAGGAAACTTCACTTGAATCAACAATGGTGAATGAAGGTAAACATCTAATATCTAGGTTTAAGTACGACAAACTCTTTCTCACCAAGAGAATGGACGCCCTTTAATAGTTGAGAGCAAAGGGAAGATGTGAAGAGAAAGATGAAAAAGTTAAGATTTTTATCATATGAAACTTCCTACGGTGTCATGGCGATAGATTAACGTCATAACAGCAACTAAGGTTTTATCGCTAACTTTCTGACATTTGGCAGGTTTTGACAAGTAATGTCATATAACGCCAAAAAAATTAATTAACTAGTAATTAATTTCACAATTTGCCTCACCATCTCACTTAACCAATAAATATAAGACCAGTGGATCTTAAACTCACATAAGAGAGCCTACAACGGAATACTTGTCGCTTTTCATAATACAATACAAAAAATTGAGGTTTCTGAGTGTTTATGTGATGTGATGTGATATATGTGTGTTTATGTATGCGTGTGTGTGTGTGTGTGTCTATATATATATATATATGTTATATACTAACTATTAATAGCTAATTAAAGTCTAGTTTAACATACTAAATACTATTATCAAAGTATTATAATTAATATGTAATACAATATGCTTATTTAATATATATATATATATAAAATCTTTCTTTCTTATTTTTTTTATTATCAAAAAATGACCTATAGACTATAGTTAACTACTTTATATATAATATACATAGAAATATCGAGTGACATAAGTTAATTATATTTACTTAGTATTTGTTAATTAAATTGATAACAAATATGTTAGTTTATGAACTAACTAGTTAGTATATATGTTAACTTTTATTTTTCTTTTTGAATGAAAGATCTGAGCATTTCATTGATCAAAGTTCACGAGCATAAAACTCTTACATCACAAAGTATAAATCTCTAGAAAATCGTAGCCACATACTATGAGGTTACATAGTCATAGATACAAACAAAATTCTTACAATAAAGTATTATCTATGACTTTCATCTTCCGCTAACCCATGTGCAAAAATAGTTAAAGAGCAGATCTGCTACAAACAGTCTAGATTTAAAACAAGGGTAGCCAAATATCCTAAAAATTTATTTAAACCGGCTATGAGAGATAACCCCTCACACCGAATTATCTAGGACGTGAGAGATAACTCATCACACTCGATTAATCTTTATCCCATAGATCGCCCATGAGGGCAGATCTAAAGAGAAGAAAACTCTTATTCAAAGCAAAAACACAATCATCAAACATTAGTAGCGGCCATGGAGGAGATGAACGACACAACATAGAAGTAGATGAACAGATGCATGGCGGAGATGCCAAAATTGCCGATCTGGTCGGAGAACAGCTACAAACAAAAGGAATAACCACCCCATTTTGGCCATGGCGGTGGTTCGGCCACCCCTAAAGAAAAAATAGGGGTGGTTCGGCCACCCCCAAAGAGAAAACGGGGCCTTGGTCATTTGGCCTAAGGGTAGCTTTGGCCACCCCAGATCGGCCAGTCTAGGGGTGGCCGAACCACTCCATGGCCTTTGTGGGTGGTTCGGCCACCCCCAAGGGTCAAACCTCATTTCTCTTGTGTTAGAATACATGGGTCGATTGGCCATTGGGGGTGGCCGAACCACCCCCATAGGCCATGGGGGTGGTTCGGCCACCCCCATTTTCTCTTTGGGGGCGGCCTAACCACCCCATTTTCGCGAAAATGGTGGCTCGGCCACCCCCAAACCGACAGTGAGGGTGGCTCAACCACTTCTAATAATTTTTTTATTTTTTATTTTTAAAATATGTGGTAGTGGCATGGCGCTGATGTATCGATTTACATGGCATATGAGACAGGTGTCGCGTTCTTAATGGTGTTAAGTTGCTCTGATGTGGCATACAGTTAGTTTTTGGACGGAGGAACTAATTCGGTCTTTTTTCAAAACCTAAATACCATCTGTGATACGAATTGAACCATGGGGACAAAAAAATAAAAACTTTAAACTACAAGTACGAAAAAAAATGTTTAACCCAAAAATTAAAGACAAGCTGGAGTCGTTTTTACGTGAAGTAGAACGACTCCACATGGAGTCGCGCGGGGGGGGGGGGGTCACTCTAGACATCTCTCTCTCTGTCACTCTCACTCGATCTCTCTCTTCGCTGGACGGCCGCCGCTCCTCCACTCCTCCGGCTACCACATACGGTACATCCCATCTCTCTCTACTTCTCTCTCTCTCTCTCTCTCTCGGCCAAACGGCCGCAGCTCAAAAATTAAAGACTAGCTGGAGTCGTTTTTACGTGAAGCAGAACGACTCCACATGGAGTTCGGGGGGGGGGGGGTCACTCTAGACGTGTCTCTCTCTGTCACTCTCACTCGATCTATCTCTTTACCGGACGGCCGCCGCTCCTCCACTCCTCCTACTACCACATACAGTACATCCCATCTCTCTCTCTCTCTCTCTCTCTCTCTCTCCGCCAAACGGCCGCAGCTCCTCCGGCCACCATGGGAAATGGAGAGAAGGGGAATGGGAAATGGATATCACATTTATCTCAGTGATTTCATCCAGATTTAGCCAAAATGCAGGTCGTTCGGGTGCTCTGATATGGGTCGGTGTTGTTACCTAGCTATTACTATGATCTTGTCCAGAAATTAAATGATGATATTCTTGAAGATTCTAGGGTTTTATGCGTTTTCTGGTGGGTGGTTTATTGTTTGTTGGGGCCTTTAATAGTTGTGCCAGGTGGGTCTTTATGTGTAGGGGATATGGGTTTTGCATGTTTTGCTCTGCTTCAAGCGAATTGAGAGAGGAAGACATTTCTCCCATTGTTGTTGGGCAGCTAAAACTTTGGTGAAGATTTAGGGGTTTCTATTGAAACCCTATCATTGTAATCTGTTCGGATACCAGGCATTTTGTTGCCTCCTGCTGATATATTTGATATGCTAACGTTTGATTATTGGTCCAAATATAGAATTATATAATAGTAATTAGTGGCTGTTTTTTGGCCGTTTAAATCTTGAAGAAGATTTTTCTCAAGTGTGTATTTTGCTTTGCTTTAATTTCAATTATTGTTAGGGTTCAATGTTTATCAATGGGGAAATGGCGAGGAATCAGGGTTTTAATTCCTTTGAGAAATGAAATAATGGTTCAAAGATTCCCAAAGTCTGTGAGAGCTTCTTTTACAAGGATTCCAAAAGGGAAATAAAGGTATTCTGAGCTGAGGCCATAAGGGGCACTACCTATTACCTGGTTACACCTACTTGAGTCTAGTGCTGGCTCTTCTTGCTTATAGTGCTTCAACCTTGTCAGCTCCAGATTAACCAGAATTGAATATTACAGTGACTGGTGATCCCATATTGATTAAATTTGTGGATGTGAAATCAGTCCCTGATGGATTGTTGCAAAGTGTGTTTGGTTTGATTTACATGGTTATCACAATTTCAGCAATGTGGCATCAGGTAATACGTGTTTAACAATTCAACATGGGCATTTCTCGATTGTGGTTGAGCCTATTGCTGTTCCTCCTCCCCCCGATATCAATCTCTCCTACACCAATTGCTGTAAATCCAAATGCAGGTCCAAGACTGAGTGGTGGAGGAAAGAAGAAGAATAATTCGTATGTACACTAGTTATCTAGCATATGTTTTCCAATTCCGATTTGATTATGATGGAATTCATATGTACACTAGTTGTCTCTTCATTTTCCATTTAAGTTTAGCTTTGAATATGCTCTTCTTTTTGGTGGTGCTTCCTTTTTTCTTTTTTTTTCTTTTTTTTTTTTTGGGGGGGGGGGGGGGGGGTGTTGGTTTGGTCTTTTATTATTAACCATTGATATCAAGATATTCCAATCAATTAGAGAAATTAATATTATTATTTTTTAATTGGAGTCTTTTTTTAGAGTCGTCTTAGGGATAAAATGACTCCAACTGTTAGAGTCGTTTTGTACTGAAAAACGACTCTACTTTGTTGGAGTCATTTTAGGTCTAAAATGACATCACACTTTTGGAGTCGTTTTAACACTAAAACGACTCTAACCTAGAGTTATACGCTATATGTTAAGTCGTTTTCAAAATGACTCCAAAAAAATGACTCAAAACGATTTGAGTCGTTTTTATGCCAAAAAACTACTAAAAAAACAACTCCAAATCGCTGAATTTTTGTAGTGATAAGATAGCAACTAATTATACCCACAAAAAATAAATACCATAGAAATTATAAAAAATGCCATCATCCAAAGATACAACATGTGAAGAAACGAAGCTAAAATATCCTCTAAGGAAATTTTCAAATCCTCGAAACATCTAAGATTTATTTCATTCAAAACACACCAAAAAATGCATTTTGGCACCATCTTCCAAATCGCAGCACTCCTAGGCCTTCTAGACTTCCACCAACAGGCAAATAAGATTATATATCTTTTAGGCATAACCCAAGTGTTAATAATTATTGACTTCTAATTTAACCAAGTGTGTGTGTTTGTGTGCAACCAAATATCTTAAATGCAGAATATAAATAAGACAAGATATTGTTACGAAGTGGAAACTCTGTGAAGAGAAAAACCACTCCGAGGCAGCCAAACCCAGGAAATCCACTATCCAAAAATAAAGCTAGTTACAAGACACTCGTACTCACATACCCTTATGCAGTAGTCATACCTTTAACTCTGACACGAAGCCTATCGTGAACGCTTCCCAACCAGATCTTCCACCTGAAGGAGTTTTTGATGGATTCCTTTACCTTAGGGCTGACCCCTAAGATAGACTTTACACGAACAGTTGAGCACACACTGACAACGGCTTGTGAGCTAGCGGATCTTCGATTCTCCCTAAACACCCTCTCAAAGCACTATAGAATTCACTGTCGAATTCTATACAAAATACAAGCCTAGGGCCCTCTATTTATAGGCTTACAAGAAACCTAAAACTGCTGAGATTCGGGCTCTGGCCGTCGAGCGTCCAGACGGAAGTTAGCCACGTCCGGACGGTTTTCTGCGATATCCTTTCAGAAACAACGTAATTCTATCTTTATTAGGTCCACGTCTGGACGACTTGACCGAGCGTCCAGACAGTCTTCGCTATAACTCCTTGTAGCATACGAACTGAATACTGGAATATTCTGAAATGTTGGATAGCGTCCGGACGTGTTGCCACGTTGTCCGGACGGCTTGCAGAGACTCCCTAACAGTGTCGACTTCTGAAATGCAACTCCTTGTTGAATACTGAATGACCTAGCGTCTGGACGGTGTTGCTCTGTTGTCCGGACGTCTTCAACGTAAGACTGTTGGACACTAAGGGGCGTCCGAACGCCTTCAAAGGCCCTTCTGAACGATTGCACAGGAACCGGTTGATTTGGCTTGGATTTTGCAAGAACTCTTCATGGACATCTTTTGGAAGCTTGTGATCAGTCACATGCGTTGATTTGAACACTGTCTAAATACATGAAGATTCTGAAATGAAAACCGACTATCCTGTTAATTCGCAACCATTACATAATGTGTTTTTGTTTATCCAGAATGTAGCCAATAAAAACACTAACACCAAGACATACCAATGGTATGGTGGCGGCTCGATGGTGGTTCAGGGTGGCTTAGTGGTGGTTCGGGGGTGGCTCAATTGTGGTACGAGAGTGGCTCAATAGTGGTCCAGGGGTGGTTCAACGGTGGATCAGTGGTGGTATAAGGGTGGCTCGATGATGGTTCGAGGTGGCTTAGTGGTAGTCTAGGGATGGTTCAGTCATTGTTTGGGGTGGCTCGATAGTGATTTTACGGTGGCTCAGTGGTGGTTTGGCGTTGCCTACGGGTGGCCCAGTGGTGGTTCATAGGTGTCTCGGTGGTGGTCCGAGGATGGCTCGGTAGTGGTCCGTGGGTGGCTTAGTGATGGTCCGGGGGTGACTCGATGGTGGTCTAAAAGTGGCTTAGTCATAATCAAGGGGTGGCTCTTGATGGTGGTCCGGGATGACTTGATGGTGATCTGATAATGGATTAGTGGTGGTTCGGGGGGTGGCTTGTTGGTGGTCAAGAGGTAGCTTGATGGTGATCTAGGGATGGCTCGGTGGTAGTCTGGGGTTGTTCGGTGGTGGTTCGGAGGTTGCTCGGTGCTAGCTTGGTGGTGGTCCGACGGACAGGCGGTTTGATAAAAAGATACTCAAACTCGGAAAATAATTTACGAAATTTAAAAATGCGAATCATTTTTCGAAACTATACAAGCTTTTTTGGTCAAACCGAAAATATTTTCGGTCGCATTAAACACCAAAAAATAAGAAAAGTATTTTTCAAAAAATATTTTACACCGAAACAAAGGGAGCATTAGGAATCTTTGCTGATGAGCTTCACCTTTGCGGAGAGGCAGTTGTTGTTCCCCTTATCCAGAAAAAAACTCGAAGTGATAGGTGATAAGAGGGCTATCAATTTTTGACATAACCCATGAACCCGACACAAAGTTAAAAGTGTTCAGGTTATAAAATGATTGACTTGTTAGACCCGTTTAATAAAAATGTCATTATCGGGTCAACTCGTTTGACCCATGGGTCGACCTGTATACTTAAACATTTTTTTTTCAACATTAAAAATTAAATCTAAATAATCATGTTACCTCTATCTTTCTCTCACTATTTAAAGAGTAAAGACTAAACTAAAGAAACTTACAAAAGACAAAATAAGTCTATTTTTTTTTTTTTTATTGAGTTAGAACTTGAACAAAAGAGGCTAAGACTAAAAAAAAATAGAGGTTTTTTTTTTTTTTTTTTTCAAGTTTTCGAACTTGAAGTTGAACCAAAACAAGTAAACAATATAACAACTCAATGTTTCATATTTTAACTATAAAATAATATGATTATTTAAACAATATGATTTTTTTTAGTTTAAATTTGTGTTTTTTTATTTTTATTTTTGTAGATTTTATTATATAATAGGTTAAACGGGTCGTGTCGTGTCAACCCGTTATTTAAGTGGATCGTGTTAGGGTTGAAGAATCTGATCTTTTTAGTTAAACGGGTCATGCCAGGGTTGACCCTTAACGGGTTCACGGGTCAAACGGGTTGACCCGAACCCGACACGCGAATCCGTTTTGACAGCCTTAGATGAGATTGAGGTAATAATCTATTTATTGTAATCTTGAGTCAACATTTTCTCTTTTTAGTTTATAAAATGATATATTAATCCTACTTTACTTCTCCAGTAAAAAGATAAGAACTTTTTTTTGTTGGGTGGATTTGAAATAATTGATTTGAAGTGGCGTATTTACAAATTCTTCTATTGTCTAATGTCCATATAGTTCACTTTGTTTCATTGTTCAAAAGAGAGGAAAGAATGAAATCTGAGAAGCCTGTTGTAATTCGTCTACAACAAAGTTTAGGGAGTCCCACACCCACTTTTTGGTTTCCGTAGTGGATTTTGTTGAAGTAGTTACAATTCCTATAAATTTATCTTTGATTATGTAATATCTTCAGAATTTTGTGTTTGGACATACAAATGATAATGTGCCAATCATTATTCTATATTTCAAATAAATACAAGAATTACAACTCTTCTTGAAAATCGAGATTCTATCACGGAATTGAATAAACTAGGAGAAAACTCAACTCCGAGTATTTCTTATTGATAAACTGATCAAAATACATAAATTGACGGCTAAGGCCATCTTATCAGGCTTATATAGAGAACCTAAATTCAAATCTCTAAAAAACAATAATTCTACGTTTGTCCTTTGCTAGTTGCTCTCAATTATACTATTAATAATTACTTTACCGTACGTTCTGCCAAAAAAAGGGATAAGGATCTTCTCAATTTCAAATGAAATTGATAGTATTTATTTTATGGTTAGGATTTAAATTTAGTGTATTTAACGATGTACATGATTTTACATTATTTAAAAGACATCCTAATAAATTCTGACCATTAAATAGATTTGAAATTGAAAGAATTCTTGTCCTACAAAAAATAAAATAATAATGGAGACAACAATACCATACTGTCTAAATTAAATTAGGCGCAACAAGGCTTAGATAGGACTAATTTATACCTTAAAAAACTGTATTATGTTGAGAGGTACTTATGCTCGATCTATTTGTTAATGCATGGAATTCCAATGGTGCTTCCCTGTTTCATTTTTTTTGCACAAATGGGTCAAGCCTACCTTCTCTCAACATGGCACAAGGCCATTCGATCTGAAGTTCTTCCCTAAATTAAAATGCAATGTTCCTGTGTTTGAGGTCCAAGTACTTAATTGTATTTTAGAATATATTATATGATTCCATATTATGTTTATATTTTCGATAGATATTTATTCAAAAATACAAGAGTTGAAGTAGCTCTTATAATTTAGATCGTAGATGTAGTGGAATAACCAACATACAACACTGAACAATATGAAGAAATATAATCTACTGCAGTAATAAAAATACAATATAGTATTTTTGTTGACAAAAAGAAAAACTTTGCATAAAGAAAAAAACATCTCCAGTGCAACCAAATCCAGGATTCCACTCTACTCAAAGAAGAACAAACAACAAACAATAGTAAAACTTACAACCCCTTTGTAACTTTACCAAGACAATATGTAGGATAACTTGCTCCTCACGTACGTCTTTGCTCCAATTCCTCAGTTGGTCCCAGTCCGAAAATCTTCACACAAATAAGTTCTTGGAACAATACTCAAGAGCCTTGTGTTGTATTTCTTGTTACTGGTCTCTCAATACTTTCTATGGAGGCTCTAAAAATCGCGTTTGAGAGATGTATAAAAGACTGAAACAATGGTGTAGTCTTTCTGATTTTGAAGTTTCAAAGGCCTTGACAATCTGAACTTCACATTCTGAAGTATCAAACAAGAGAAACAATAACCTGTATACATACTAATGAAGATTTTGTTAAGCTTTTTTTTTTACTCCCTTGCATTATTTACTTTGGTTCTCTTACCTTGGTAAACATGTCAAGGGAGGTTTGATAATTAAACAAGATTGATTTAAGATTCTTAATGGTAATCTGAACTTCACATTCTGAAGCAGCAAATAAGAGAAAAAACAACATGTATACATATTAAAATAGATTTTGTTAAGTTTTTTTTTTTTTTTTTACTCCCTTGCATTATTTACTTTTGTTCTCTTACCTTGGTAAACATGTCAAGGGAGGTTTAATAATAACACAAGATTGATTTCAGATCCTTAATGGTGAGATACAACTTAATGTGAAGACTAAGGGACAATAATCCTAAGTGTACGACACAAAGTATAACCTCTCAACTACAAGTCAATGCAACTAAGTGTAGAAAATGAGCATGCAAATCACCAACCTTAAAAGCATCTAAACCTGAGTTTAAATGAGGAAATATAGATGAGACTAATGCAATTTAAGTCTAAGTGCAGCACATCCTAATAACATGGGGAACCAATTGAAACTTTTTGTTTCTTTAATATTCTTACTCTGTCACCATCGAGCAAAATCATAAATATTCAAATATCTCAAAATTTATCATCCTCAAAAGTTACCGCCTATGTTTTCATACCTCAAGTGTACATATCAATTTGGGATTCCAACACTTCAATAATTGTATCACAATCTTGCAATTTAAATCATATAAAAAAAAAATCTAGGTGTCACCATGTATCCATGCCTAAATTTTCTCTTTTGTTCTTAGAGCTCTTTACTCGTTCTTATCATGTCATAAAATACTTTTTTTTTCTTAACTTTGGAAGGCTCCCAAACATCAATAACATGTTCCTTACCAAATTTCTAAGGTGTTAATCAAATCATTTGACTATAGTATACCTCAATTCATACTTACAAAGCCTTTTGTGTACTTTAATATTGATAGTTTACAAATCACAATTTATCTTTGAATCAATCTTTTGACCTTTGATAAATAATTGTTCAAATCCCTAGTGTTTGGTTACCCTTAGTTCTATTAAACACTTAAGCTGAAATTTCCATTGTTGTCAAATAGAAATATTTCTTACTAATTACCTCGAACAGTAACATTGTTCACACCTATACAACTTCAACCTTGAAATAAATTAATGCAGCAGAAGGTTCCTTAGGTCTTCTTTTGCTAAACAATTGAATGGCCAAAACTACCACTTAATGTAATTTCCATACAGTGAAAATTTCCATCTATTAACTTTGTAATCAATAATTAAATTCTAAAAATCATATATTGCTTATCATCACTTAACAAAATTTCTATCTTAAAATTTTTATCACCTAATTGGCCAAAACTCAAGTGTTCATAAGGGATATTGATATTCTATCAGAATTTACATACTTCAATACTCATACTAGCTACAAAACATCCATCAATTTCTACTGTCATTTTTTGATACTTTTTTGATAATCAAATTAAGTACTTTAATCAAATCCTAGTACCTTACTTTTTTAAACATTTTTAGCAACCAAAATTAACTATTCTGTCCATCTAGCAAAATAGGTCATACATTAAATCTTTAAATTCATATAGTTCTAACTTAACTCTTATTCTCCAAGACAATATGTAGGATAACTTAACTTACCAAGACAATATGTAGGATAAATTGCTCCTCAAGTACGTTTCTTCTCCAATTCCTGAGTTGGTCCCAGTCCAAAAATCTTCACACAAATAAGTTCTTGGAACAACACTCAAGAGCCTTGTGTTGTATTTTCTTGTTACTGGTCTCTCAATACTCTCTATGGAGGCTCTAAAAATCGTGGTTGAGAGATGTATAAAAGATTGAGACAATGGTGTAGTCTGTCTCATTTTGAAGTTTCAAACGCCTTGACAATCTGAACTTCACATTTTGAAGTATCAAACAAGAGAAACAACAACCTGTATACATACTAAAGAAGATTTTGTTAAGTTTTTTTTTTTTACTCCCTTGCATTATTTTCTTTGGTTTTCTTACCTTGGTAAACATGTCAAGGGAGGTTTGATAATAACATAAGATTGATTTAAGATTCTTAATGGTAATCTGAACTTCACATTCTGAAGCAGTAAACAAGAGAAATAACAACCTATATACATATTAAAAAAGATTTTGTTAAGTTCTCTTACCTTATTTACTTTAGTTCTCTTACCTTGGTAAACATGTCATGGGAGGTTTGATAATAACGCAAGATTGATTTAAGATCCTTAATGGTGAGACACAACTTAATGTGAAGACTAAGAAACAATAATCCTAAGTGTATGACACAAAGTATAACCTCTCAACTACAAGTCAATGCAACTAAGTGTAGAAAATAAGCATGCAAATCACCAACCTTAAAAGCATCTAAACCTGAGTTTAAATGAGGAAATATAGATGAGACTAATGCAATCTAAGTCTAAGTGCAGCACATCCTAATAACATGGGGAACCAATTGAAACTTTTTATTTCTTTAATATTCTTACTCTGTCACCATCGAGCAAAATCATAAATATTCAAATATCCCAAAATTTATCATCCTCAAAAGTTACCGCCTATGTTTTCATACCTCAAGTGTACATATCAATTTGGGATTCCAACACTTCAATAATCGTAATCTTATAATTCCTCACAATCTTGCAATTTAAATCATATATAAAAAAAAACTAGGTGTCACTATGTATCCGTGCCTAAATTTTCTCTCTTGTCAATAAAGCTCTTTACTCATTCTTATCATGTCATAAATTTTTTTTTTTTTTCTCAACTTTGTAAGGCTCCCAAACACCAATAACATGTACCTTACCAAATTTCTAAGGTGTTAATCAAATCATTTCACTATAGTATACCTCAATTCATACCTACAAAGCCTTTTGTATACTTTAATATTGATAGTTTACAAATCACAATTTATCTTTGAATCAATCTTTTGACCTTTGATAAATAATTGTTCAAATCCCTAGTGTTTGGCTACCCTTAGTTCTATTAAACACTTTAGCAAAAATTTTCATTGTTGTCCAATAATAATATTTCTTACTAATTACCTCGGACAGTAACATTGTTCATACCTATACAACTTCAACCTCGAAATAAATTAATGTAGCAAAAGTTCCTTAGGTCTTCTTTTGCTAAACACTTGAATGACCAAAACTACCACTCAATGTAATTTCCATATAGTGAAAATTTCCATCTATTAACTTTGTAATCAATAATTAAATTCTAAAAATTATATATTGCTTATCATTACTTAACAAAATTTCTATCTTAAAAATTTTATCAGCTAATTGGTCAAAACTCAAGTGTTCATAAGAGATATTGATATTCTATCTGAATTTACATACTTCAATACTCATACTAGCAACAAAACATCTATCAATTTCTATGGTCATTTATTTGTACTTTTTTGACAATCAAATTAAGTACTTTAATCAAATCCAAGCACCCTACTTTTTTAAACATTTTTAGCAACCAAAATGAACTATTCTGTCTATCTAGCAAAATAGGTCAAACATTAAATCTTTAAATCCATATAGTTCCAACTTAACTCTTCTTCTCCAAGACCATATGTAGGATAACTTAACTTACCAAGACAATATGTAGGATAACTTGCTCCTCACGTACGTTTCTTCTCCAATTCCTGAGTTGGTCCCAGTCCAAAAATCTTCACACAAATAAGTTCTTGGAACAACACTCAAGAGCCTTGTGTTGTATTTCTTGTTACTGGTCTCTTAATACTCTCAATGGAGGCTTTGAAAATCGCGTTTGAGAGATGTATAAAAGATTGAGACAACGGTGTAGTCTGTCTCATTTTGAAGTTTCAAAGGCCATAACAATCTGAACTTCACATTCTGAAGTATCAAACAAGAGAAACAACAACCTGTATACATACTAAAGAAGATTTTGTTAGTATTTTTTTTTACTCCCTTGCATTATTTCCTTCGATTTTCTTACCTTGGTAAAAATGTCAAGGGAGGTTTGATAATAACATAAGATTGATTTAAGATCCTTAATGGTATTCTGAACTTCACATTTTGAAGCAGCAAACAAAAGAAACAACAACCTATATACATATTAAAAAAGATTTTGTTAAGTTTTATTTATTTATTTATTTTTTACTCCATTGCATTATTCACTTTAGTTCTTTTACATTGGTAAACATGTCATGGGCGGTTTGATAATAACACAAGATTGATTTAAGATCCTTAATGGTGTGACACAACTTAATGTGAAGACTAAGGGACAATAATTCTAAGTGTACGACACAAAGTATAACCTCTCAACTACTAGTCAATGCAACAAAGTTTAGAAAATGAGCATGCCAATAACCAAACTTAAAAGCATCTAAACCTAAGTTTAAATGAGGAAATAGAGATGAGACTAGTGCAATCTAAGTCTAAGTGCAGCACATCTTAATAAAATAGGGAACCAATTGAAACTTTTTGTCTCTTTAATATTCTTACTCTATCACCATCGAGCTAAATCATAAATATTCAAATATAAAAATTGTACCATCCTCAAAAGTAACCGCCTATGTTTTCATACCTAAAGTGTACAAATCAATTTGGGATTCGAACATTTCAATAATAGTAATCCTATAATTCCTCACAATCTTGCAATTTAAATCATACAAAAAAAAAAAAAAAACTAGGTGTCACCATGTATCCATGCCTAAATTTTCTCTTTTATCAATAGAGCTCTTTACTCATTCTTGTCATGTCATAATTTTTTTTTTTTTCTCAACATTGGAATGCTCCCAAAAACCAATAACATGATCCTTACCAAATTTCTAAGGTGTTAATCAAATCATTTGACTATAATATACCTCAATTCATAGCTACAAAGCCTTTTGTGTACTTTAATATTGATAGTTTACAAATCACAATTTATCTTTGAATCAATCTTTTGACCATTGATAAATAATTGTTCAAATCCCTAGTGTTTGGCTACCCTTAGTTCTATTAAACACTTACACTGAAATTTTCATTGTTGCCCAATAGTAATATTTCTTACTAATTACCTCGAACAGTAACATTGTTCATACCTATACAACTTCAACCTCGAAATAAATTAATGTAGCAAAAGTTCCTTAGGGCTTCTTTTGCAAAACACATGAATGGCCAAAACTACCACTCAATGTAATTTCCATACAGTGAAAATTTTCATCTATTAATTTTGTAATTAATAATTAAATTCTAAAAATCATATATTACTTATCATGACTTCACAAAATTTCTATCTTAAAAATTTTATCACCTAATTGGTCAAAACTCAAGTGTTCATAAGGGATATTGATATTCTATCAGAATTTACATACTTCAATACTCGTACTAGCTACAAAACATCCATCAATTTCTATGGTCATTTATTGGTATTTTTTTGATAATCAAAGTAAGTAATTTAAAAAAATCCTTGCACCCTACTTTTTTAAACATTTTTAGCAACCAAAATTAACTATTCTGTCCATCTAGCAAAATAGGTCATGCATTAAATCTTTAAATCCGTATAGTTCTAACTTAACTTTCATTCTCCAAGACAATATGTAGGATAACTTAACTTACCAAGACAATATGTAGGATAACTTGCTCCTCACGTACGTTTCTTCTCCAATTCTTGAGTTGGTCCCAGTCCAAAAATCTCCACACAAATAAGTTCATGGAACAACACTCAAGAGCCTTGTGTTGTACTTCTTGTTACTGGTCTCTCAATACTCTCAATGGAGGCTTTGAAAATTGCGTTTGAGAGATGCATAAAAGATTGAGGCAATCTGAACTTCAAATTCTGAAGTATCAACCAAGAGAAACAACAACCTGTATACATACTAAAGAAGATTTTGTTAAGTTTTTTTTTTTACTCCCTTGCATTATTTCCTTTGGTTTTCTTACCTTGGTAAAATTGTCAAGGGAGGTTTGATAATAACATAAGATTGATTTAAGATCCTTTATGGAAATCTGAACTTCACATTCTGAAGCAGCAAACAAGAGAAACAACAACCTATATACATACTAAAAAAGATTTTGTCAACTTTTTTTTTTTTTTACTCCATTGCATGATTTACATTAGTTCTCTTACCTTGGTAAACATGTCAAGGAAGCTTTGATAATAACACAAGATTGATTTAAGATCCTTAATGGTGAGACACAACTTAATGTGAAGACTAAGGGACAATAATCCTAAGTGTATGACACAAAGTATAACCTCTCAATTACAAGTCAATGCAAATAAGTGTAGAAAATGAGCATGCAAATCACCAACCTTAAAAGCATCTAAACCTGAGTTTAAATGAGGAAATATAGATGAGACTAATGCAATTTAAGTCAAAGTGCAACACATCCTAATAAAATGGGGAACCAAATGAAACATTTTACCTCGTTTAATATTCTTAATCGGTCACCATCTAGCTAAATCATAAATATTCAAATATACAAAATTTACCATCGTCAAAAGTTACCGCCTATGTTTTCATATCTCAAGTATACATATCAATTTGGGATTCCAACACGTCAATAATTGTAATTGTATAATTCCTCACAATCTTGCAATTTAAATCATATATAAAAAAAAAAAAAAAAAAAAAACTAGGTGTCACCATGTATCCAGGTCTAAATTTTCTCTTTTGTCAATAGAGCTCTTTACTCATTCTTATCATGTCATAAAATATATATTTTTTTCTCTACTTTGGAAAGCTCCCAAACACCAATAACATGTTCCTTACCAAATTTCTAAGGTGTTAATCAAATTATTTTACTACTGTATACCTCAATTCATACCTACAAAGCCTTTTGTGTACTTTAATATAGATAGTTTACAAATCACAACTTATCTTTGAATTAATCTTTTGACCTTTGATAAATAATTGTTCAAATCCTTAGTGTTTGGCTACCCTTAGTTCTATTAAACACTTAAGCTGAAATTTCATTTGTTGTCCAATAGTAATATTTCTTACTAATTACCTCGAACAGTAACATTGTTCATACCTATACAACTTCAACCTCTAATTAATTAATGTAGCAAAAGTTCCTTGGGTCTTCTTTTGCTAAACACTTGAATGGCCAAAACTACCACTCAATGTAATTTCCATACAGTGAAAATTTCCATCTATTAACTTTGTAATCGATAATTAAGTTCTAAAAATCATATATTGCTTATTATCACATAACAAAATTTCTATCTTAAAATTTTTATCACCTAATTGGTCAAAACTCAAGTGTTCATAAGGGATATTGATATTCTATCAGAATTTACTACTTCAATACTCATACTAGTTACAAAACAGCCATCAATTTCTATGGTCCTTTATTGGTACTTTTTTGATAATCAAATCCTAGCACCCTACTTTTTTAAACATTTTTAGCAACCAAAATTAACTATTCTGTCCATCTAGCAAAACAGGTCATGCATTAAATCTTTAAATCCATATTGTTCTAACTTAACTATTATAATTACTAGCTGGGGTATCGCACCCAACCTAATATTAATGCAACTAAGTGTAGAAGATGACCTATGCCTAAACGCACAATGAACAGAACCAATGCAAATCACTAACCTTAAACATCTAAAGCTAACTTTAAATAAGATAAATCGATAAGACTAATGCAATCCAAGACTAAGTGAAGCACATCCTAAAAACACAAGTAATCGATCAATTGACACTCATGCAATGCTAAGTGAAGAATGATACAAATCATGAACATGATGATCTTAAACGAATCCAAATGTATGAGAAAATACAAAAGAATGCAATTGATGCAAATTGATGAAAGAAAAATGACAAACTTTTCATTGGAGCATTTTATCAAAACAAGTGGCGTGCATTATGAAGAGTGAAAGACGAAAAATTATGCAAATTATGCAAAACATTCTCAAATACATGAGAGAAATGAATAATGTAACAAAACACAATATTTTCAAAGCAAACACTTAAGTTGATCATGCGAAAATTTTAAGGAAAAGGATGCAATGCACATGAAATACAAATACTCAAAATACGCATAAAAAACTTGAGCAAAATGTAAAATTCTCAGACATTGTGAACTTTGAAGATGTAAAATTTAAAGTAAAGATGGGTTTGGAGTAAAAAATTCGAAGAGTAATGAAATTTGAGTATTTTTTTTTAAGATTACTAATTTGGTGTTTGAACTTAGGAACAAGGGGGTTGTAATGGTTGGATTTGAGAATTGTCACCTCAAAACGTAACCTTTTGATCCCATTCAAACACACAATATGGCTGTTCGAAAGCGATACCAAAAAATTTGTGGAAAGCAGTGCAAAAAAATTTGAAAATCAACACACCTTTCCACAAATTTGAAGGGCACTAAAATAATTTCTCCCCTTACATGATATATCAAAATAATTTTTCACACCATGGAAAACATCACAAGACATTTGATACATAATGAAATTAAATCATGTGGAAGATCAATTTGTTTTCATATGCAAAAAGGGTCAAAATTTTGATGGATTTTAATTCACAAATAGTGCAATCATAGTGTTTAACAATTAAACAATGCTTGCATAACGTGTGCGAGCAGTTTCCGACAAGACCTTAAATTTGCGAGGACGTTAAGCTTTTCACCACAAGTGCATGATAAATACATTTTAAAGTACAAAAGTCCAACCAAACTCTAGGACCTAAGAGCACTTCAATGTAAGATCCAATATCCAAGAAAACGGACACAGCAAAAACAAGTTAAAGAAGATAAGGGGCAGTTTTTTTTTTTAAAAAAAAACTGACACACTAAATATCAGGCTAGGCACACTAAAAAAAAATAAAAAATTAAGGGTAGAAAAATTGAGGGACCTTTTTCAATGAGAGCTCCAAATCACGCATCATATAGATATTGAATTTTTTGGAGAAAAATGCAGAAAAAGAATTTTTCCTAATGTTAGCTCCAAATCACGCATGTATTTAAAACTGATAAAGCAGCCAAATAGCAAATAAAAAATATGCAAACATATAATTGAGAGTCAAGTAATTTATGAGCTACAAAATTTCACCGCTGATAAGAAATTTAAACAATTTACTCAACTCATGCCATGCGTGTCGTGTGTGAAAGCTTTCTCAATAAGGCAACATGTTCACTGATAAGGTTTAAGACAACTGAATTTTTTAAAAAGAGAAAATTATTGTTTGATTAGTTAAAAGTCAAACCTTATCTTACTAGGGCCTAGCCACCCTCATCTGATACACTCCCCCTAAGTTACAACACCTTTTATTTTTCTTTTACTTAGTCCGTTAGTGATCGTCTCTTTCCGCAATGATTTGATCACTGACTCTTTCTATAAGGACGAGTATAAGAACAGTTTAACATCTCAATCAGCAGTGGATCTTTTTATTTATCCATATTTTCTGAGAATTTAATTGCTTTTGAATACTTGGTGCTGCAACCCAGAAAAAATGCCAGAATTTATAGGTTCTAGGTTCAACTAGCGAATTGGTCAATTTAACCATCTAGACAAAAATTTATCTCTTAATAAAATCTTCAATGTCAAAAACCAAGGATAAAAGAATTTGCCTTAAGGGAGCTTTGGATAGTGCACAGATTCATCGCATGAGAGGAATAAACTATCTAACTTTTAGATGCAGCAAAGAAACTCAGCACATATCATACAAATAAATCTCAATTATACATAAGAATATTTCATCAATGCACAATGATTGAGATATCAGTTAAAAACACATAAGATATCTGAAAAGCAAAACAAAAGAAGAAGAAAAAAAATTGTACTGCATCTCCCTTTTTTTTTCTTTTTTCTTTTTTTGTTAAAAAAAGAACACAAAAACAAAATAAAAACAACCAAAACATTGCCTACTTTTTTAAAAAGAAAAAGAAAAAAAAAAAAGGTAAGTAAGCACAAATGATACAACCAAAGACCCCCAATTTTTTTAGTAAATAAAAACAGAAACTCAAAAAAAAGAACCCAAGGGTTTTTTTTTTCTTTTTACAAAATACAAAAACAATATTAAAAAAAAAAATTTAGTCATTGAAGAGATTTTTTCTTCTCTTTTTATTTTGTTATTTTTAATTTTTAATTTTTAATTTGTTATTTTTAATTTGTTATTTTTAATTTTTTTTTTTAAAAAAAAAACTGAAATGACAAATAATACGCAGACAATTAAACAAAAAAAAAAACAAGCAAACAAGCAAAATGAGAGATACCAAATTAAAATCAAGCAAACATGCGAATGAAAATGATAAAAAAAAAAAAAAAAGAAAAAAAAAAGAAAAAGAAAAGAAAAGAAGACAAGCAAGCATGCGATAAAAAGCAAATTAAAAACATTCAAAAACACATGCAAAATGATAAAAAGATAATGATAAGACAGATTGCACCTGAGAATTATCGCGTGTCAATATACACGTTTTTCCTACAACAAAAAGGGAACATTAAATGAATTACGTAAACATCATAAAGAAAATGTTCGGGGGCGATCTTTAGGCTTTTTTTTGAAAAAGAAACAAGATAATCAAAGAAAGAAGAAAAGAATAAAATTAGAGCAAACATGCGAATTAAAATGATAAAAAAAAAAAATGTTAATAAAGACTGCACGGAAATCATAAAGAAAATACTCTAAAAGAAAAACTTGGACCATGTAAAATTAAGAATCGTTGAAAATAGAACTAAACTGAGAAATTAAATTAAATCAAGCTCGTAAAAAATATTAATTAAATTCCGTATTAGCTTTTTGAGAGAACCGTTGATTAACTATTCATTAAAAAAAAAAAATTTGGAAGAAAACGATGAAGTAAAAAGGAAAAAGGAATGCAAAACGAAAAGTACGTACCACCATACTTTTTCAAGTTGTCAGTAGCTTCTCATCTTATCTGAAAAAACCAAAAAACAAGCAAACCTGGGAATTAAAATGATAAAAAAAAAACAAGCAAAAACACAGGCAAAATGATTTAAAAAAAAAACGTTAATGAAGATTAAAGACTGCATGGAGATGATAAAGAAATGTTAGGCTGCGATCTTTAGGCGATCTTGGCGTTGGCTGAGATCCATGTTTTGCTTTCACGAACACACGGTAAATTAACTCCTTTCACAAATGATACTGCACGCAATCGATCGAGAATTAATGGAAGTAATTAAACAACAACTATAAATATAATTAAAAGTGTTCAAAATACGAGGAAATCGATCGACTGTACGTATACATAATTTCATATTTATAACATGCTTATAATTAATATTCATTCTCTATACAATACAAGAGAGCTGCGATACGCAGCCATGGGCATTAGAGCTTAAAATTCTTATCAAACATATTATGATCTGATTAAATCCAAAAGTGAGTAAATTCTCCAAATAGAAGATGATTTGGGCTGCTTCATTTGAAGCAGCCTGCAGAGTCGATGATTTGTGCCGGTAAACCTTGGACGCTGAAAAATTGGTTCTCTATCGTATTGTACTCTTCATGTTTAGAAAAACTGGTTCTCTATCTTAATTATTTTCCTAAAATTAGTGCTTTCACAATCACATAATTTTGTTACGACTTACTCCCCAAAACAATGGAACATGTAATTTTCTGACTTCCCCATTAGAAAAAAAGCGAGCGCAATAGTTAATTGGCCACAAAGAGGTAGGGCAATTAATCACAAATTTGACCATTGTCAGTTCATGAGCACAAGTTCATAAAAAAAGAGGGAAAGAAGTAGTAGGCATGCCAGTTTCACAGATTCTGTGCGCTAACATATAGCATCCAAGACTCGAAGGAGAACAAGGGTCCAATAGCATGAGTATTAAGGGTGTACAAGGCTATATATAATATTAATAACAAAGTTTAATTCATCAAAGAATCTACTTACGTACCTTCATTAACAATAAGGTCAAAGATTGAGAGACGACTGAACATATAAAGTAGATAACAAAAGGATTCTTTGTCATGTTAGGCTGCATGCGATCTTTAGGCGATCTTGGCGTTGGCCTCTCTAAGTAACCAATCGAAGACGTCAGTACTGCACGTAAGCACGATTGGGCCGTCATTCTTAATATCAAGATCGTCGACGACCGGCTGTGAGTAGTGCTCCAACAGTTCTTGGAATGATTGGAGCGACAGAAATTTCACCGGAACTTCATACAACTTCTCCTCTTTACCCACATACATCGGCACATGGCCTTTCGGAACTCGAACGGCTTTCGCCTTCTTGGCCTTGCCGAGCCGTTCGTAAGGATTCTTGGGATGGATTCCGTCCCAGAACTTGAACAGCGATTTGATCAGAGAATTCATGATCGCCTGAACCCTAAGCGCGCACACACACACACACACAGAGAGAGAGAGAGAGATTGGTTTCTTTCTTAAATAGATCGGTTGGTAGGAGTGAAACTGTGAAGAAAGGGTACTGCTTCAACGAAAGTGCAGGGACAGCCGCCCGCCCGACTTTATATAGCTTTTGTTTGACTGATTTGCCCCTGGTTGCCAAATGAGTCAGATTTTTGGTTTTGGTTTGACTGATTCACAAGGTTGGTCCCAATTTCCGTTATTCATTTATATGCATGTGTTTGTGTGTATGCATGCATGACAAGGCCGGTTGCTTCGACCAAAGAAATATTTGGCATTTTCTGCAATTTCGGCTTCTCTCCTCACACAGCCCTTGGCGTCCAAATCGCACGAAAAGGATTCGCTGATATCTTCGACAACCTCTTGCTTCTGGCAATTCTTTTTCTTCAGTTCATGGCAGCTGCCCTGCCCCCGTACTCCTCAGCCAAATTGGTTGGGAATTTAGTCTCCTTATAATATATTGCATGGCTTGGTTGGGAATTTAGTCTCCTATATTGACTGCAAAGCATGCCGGAGTTACGTACATCTTCTATTAGTTTTAAAAAATAAATATTATAGACGTGATAGTTTTTCTCTTTGAGAGATGATAACGGGGATGGAAAAAATGTACAAGGTGCAGAGGAAAGGACAATAACAAGAACTATAGTTGCATATAAATTCCAGAAATAACCCATATATAGGAACTCCATGAAATGGTTTAGACAAGAAAATCAACCGGAAACCACATTAATTTGTGATGTCAGTATCACTTTACCTCGTTTCCCTAGCTGTAAAAGTCTTACTTTCCCTTTCCCTTTCCTTCTTAAGTTTTTAAGTAATTGCACATGCCAAATGCATGGCAGTGCTATTGCAAATGATCAAGTGTCTTTCTGCATTTTGTTGCAGAGACAAGTTGTTCCTTCCAAAAAAGAAAAAAGACTTGGGGTGGAAAAATTTTAACTTTTCAGAGAAACTGATGGGATCTGTGTTCGTGAAATATTATGTTTGTCATGAGTTCGGGACAATTAATTAAACTTATTGGAGACAAATTCCCAAATCATTTGCCATGTAAACTTTATAGCTTTCAATTTGTTGGAAACTCACATCGTCCTTGCTAGTAGATCAACTTTACTATTCGTATGAAAAGATGCAGACATACAGAACTTCAAATTTTCATGTTCGGATAGTTGGCATTCTTTTGATCGAATTTCTTGAGGAATGGTTTTGTGTCTGTATGCAGCTGCAGTTGTGCATACACACTATTCTTTCATGTAGGAGTGTGCTTGCTTTGAGTTCAAATTTTAACACACTATTCTGTAAAATTCAATATTCTTTTGAGTTGTCTTAAGGACCGGATTGGGTTGGTGTATACACAATTGAATTGTGTTTGATTTGTGTTTCTGTGACTGCAATATTGCTGGTGATGAATGGCTACCATCATTTTTCTTACACTTCCGTTTCATATATATTAAGATTAAGTGCTTCATATCTGAGGCAGCACATTCCTCATGCCCGGGGTCCCTTTATATCTCTGAGACACGCATCTCTGGCACCAACCATTTCAGGGGATTGTCATCATGAGAGTAGTGACTGAGAAATTGTATTTTATATCATGTCATCTGTAATTTGTTTTCTTATTATCAGCTTTTTCATATAGAGACCTGTCTTACAACAAGTACTTAACAGGACCACTTCCACCTTCAAATGGGAGTTTAAAGAAGCTAGTTAACTTGTAAGGAAATGTTGATTGCTGTCAGAGTCTTAGCTGATAATCAATTTGCGTGTAAACATCTTTTTTAATTAAGCTGTTGCTTTTTGCATACCAGAAACCTGATTGGTTGTGGGTTCTATGGATCTATTCCATAAACAATAGGAAATCTACAGCAGCAAACCACTCTGTAAGGCTTTTAACTTGGTTTTATTTTTTTTATTTTTTTTGCAGTGTGGCGTAAATTAAAATACACATGAAATTACTTATGGATCTTAAATTATCTTCCATTTAGTATACAGTGATGTTCTGGATGAAGGGTCTATCTTCACATCCTGTAAATCTTGCATTTGGTGGTATTTTAGTGCAGTTTCATTTCTGGGCCAACATACACAGAATTCCAGAACTCTTCTTTTGCAATTCAATTGTAGATCTCTGACTAATAATAGCTTTAGTGGACCAATTCCGACCTCTATTGGGAATCTTTCCAAACTTCGTTGGCTGGACCTAGCCGTAAACCAGCTTGATGGACCTATACTGTTATCTACTAATGTGCTTTGACTAGTTACTTGTTTACCTTGGTTGTGTTTTTTGTTAAACCTTGGTTTGTAGTAGGTGAAAGTAAGTGGGTGTTATGTATCCACGTAGGCTTCTAGAAACATGTTTGTAACAGGCTCTTTTTGTTTTTTATGTAAATGAAAAAGAAACTATGTATGGACTGGTGATATATGAAAAAAAGAAGACTCCCGAGAATAGAAAAAGAAAGATTCTGCAGAAAAAACCCCTTCCACTTCTCTGTTTTCAGCTCTGTTTTATACCTCTGTTTTGTTCACTTTTCTGCAGAAATTCTGCAGCAACCTTCTCTTATTATCTTGTGTTTTTTGTCATAATCTGCTGCCCTTTGAAGTGTGTTTTGCTGGAAAAATCAGCCAACATATACCAGTCTCTCGTGGTCTTGATATGCTACTTCATGCAAAGCACTTGTATGTCAAATTTATGTAATTTCAAGATGATTATAATGTTTTCTCCTTGTGTCTTTGTTTTCTCCAATTAATAATCATCTATGATTATTTATGTTATATACAGTCATCTTGATAACAACAAGCTCTCAGGCAAAATTCCTCCTCAACTTTTCAGTTCAAATATTATGATTCTGTTACACTTGTAAGTTTCGTGAAACTGTTTATTGTCTAAAAATCGAAGATGGCTAGGTGGCAAGCTTTCACGTCTTCATATTAGTAATGTTAGAAATACAGGCCTAATAGTCTCTCTTTGTTGCGCCTTTCTCATTTTGTTTTTTTTTTAGGTATTGCCTCTGCAATTGTTTTTCCTATTTTTTGTCTCTAATGTCAAATATCAGGTTAAATGTCTTGGATATGGAATCCAAGGAATGGAAATGTTTTATCATTCTCAATTGGTATAGCAAAATACTGTCAATTTACTCATTTATACTTTCCATCCACTCATATATATCTCTAACAGGATTCTTAATGGCAATAATCTTATTGGCAGTATCCCTGAAACCATTGGAAATGTGCAGACTTTGGAGGTGATGTGAGTATCTAGCTCAAATACTCAAAGTGAATTCAGTCCTATACTATAGATGGCTGTGAAATTTGACAAGTTATTGTGCTAAATATCTTGTTTTGGCTACAGACGCTTTGGTAGGAATGCACAAAGTGGGACTCTGCCTTGGAACCTCAGCAATCTTGTAAACGTTAACGAGATGTAAGCAGAAAATATGGACATACCCAATGCAGCATTTATGCTTGTTTGACGATTATCATCTTGTTTGGGAATTTTCAGTTACTAAAAGAGCTTCTGATATTCTGTTTTCAGGTACTTGTCCAACAATAAGTTCGCTGGTCCTATTCCCAACCTTACTGGCATGAGCCTCGCCTATGTGTAACTTGAAATAGTTTTACTGAAGCTACAAATTTCATTTGTGGTGCAAGGGTGTAGCTAAGCATTCTCAGACCATCATAAATGGATGATCAGTTCATCATCTTTCCTCACACGTGTACTATTTGTCACAGCCCTATTTCTATCGTAGCTATAGTTAGTAATCTTGCAATGGTTATTTCTTTTAAGTTTGTACAAGAGCATGATTTTAGCTTTTTCATTATTTCTGTAATGCATTATAGGAATTCTGCAGGCTTTACTGTCAGTGTAAACTGTAAACATCTACTATTGATCATTAATTTTTTCACAGGATCCTTATAAACATCTTCAGAAACTTGTTTCAATTCAACTGCAGCTACTTAGCAAAGAAAGAAAAAAAAAACTGCATTTTTGTTACCTTAGGGCATTCTCTTCTGTATATATCACAGAAGGTTGGTCACTGCAAGGATATTTCTTTTATAATATATCCATAATGGACTTATTTTGGTTTATGCCTGTTATCTCTTGTCTCAATAAAAGTGTAGGTGGCTGCACCTGAGGACTCTGATTGTGTACATTATTGATGTTTGTACTGAATAAACAGGAGGCCTAATCATCTAACAATGGAAAGTTAGGATCATCTGTTTGTGGACAACTAATGTTGAGAATCAGAGTTGATATTCTCAAATCATCTGCATGTGTTGCAGGCAATTGGCTTATTAGGTCAGAGAGATGCCATAAGACTGGATCTTACTAGACATGGACCACGTGTGGAGAAAGCAAAGGTTGGACCTTTGGGATCTGTTCTTGTTGTAAAGAAGTTTGCAAATGTACACTTACATTTTATAAAGATCTTATAAAAGCTAAGTGACGACACATGATTTCCCAATTTAAATGTCCTGATATTTGTGCCTGTTTATGCTCTTGTTGAAGTATATGGACACAATATTTTGAGGACCTCAAATATTTTCAAGATTCAGAACCTACTCTCGTTATCTTCCTTGGACTAAACATACGAAAGGAATCCTCATCATTACATTTCTCTCAACTCTCTTGAACCATGATAATTGTCTTCTTTATGCCAATGTGTGTCTCATTCAACTAATATATATGTTTGGCTATTAGAGACCTTCAAGCTTTTCTTTACCTGGCTATGAAAGGGTTGGAGGGTTTTTGTCTTCTCTAGCTAGAAACTGTAAAAATGCCATCTAGAATTTATTTTCAAGGTGGATGAGGCAAATTTGCTTAAGCTGGTATTTAGGGTCACCATGCAGTTGCATGTCAGTATATGTTGTGATATGGAAAGCAATTTTGTACTTTCACATAGTCTCTCTTAGATGCATTTACAGAGTTAGTCCTTTATTGCATGATTTATGGAATTTCCTTATAAGTTGCTTCATGGTACTACTTTTTGTTCTAATTAAGTAAATTCTTTTGCATCGATGGTCTACAATACCATTTGCAATGCTCTCTCTCTTTTCTTATTTTTTTTTTCAAC